>NC_138774.1:8102496-8306370 GCF_965119305.1 Pelophylax lessonae | reverse complement strand
AGAGAGGACCTGGGTGATGGCAGCTTGCTGCTCCAGTATCCTCCTCACCATAGCCTGCCTAGATCCCCACCTTGTTGGACACTCTGTCTTAAGGTTGTGGTCTGGTAAACCAAGTTGTTTTTGTGCCTCAGAAAGTTCCCTCTTCCTCCTCCAACTGTAGCTGAAACACCCGACAAGCTTTTTGCACAAACCCATAGCACGCTCAATTCGTGGGTCCTTCATTGCATTCTCGATTGCAAGATGAAGCCTATGGCCAAAACACTGCAGTCGTGTCCAGTGATTTATGGATATGGCCTTCACAATGTTGCTTCCGTTGTCTGTAGTGATGCACACAAGATTTTTCTCCTCCAACTTCCAGTTTATGAAAGCATCCTTCAATCCCTGTGCCAAAGCTTCACCAGTGTGGTCCTCAGGGAAAAACCCAGTTTGTAGGCACCGACTTTTCATCTCAAAATCTTCATTAATGAAATGGATGGTTACGCTCATGTATGGTTCCATTGCTCTGCTGGACCATAAATCTGAAGTTGCTGCAAAATTAAGTACATCTCGCAATTCCGTTGCAACTGTTTCACGACATTTGTTATATAGAGCAGGGATTGCAACATGTGAAAAATGATTGCGAGAGGGCACACAATATCGCTTATCAAGGGTTTCAATGAGTTTTTTAAACCCTTCTTTTTCAACAGTGGTCACAGGAGCCATATCTTTAGCCAGGTGAAATGTGATTGCGTTTGTTATTTCTTTGTGCCTGGGAGAGGTTGTTGGGTACGGTGTTGCATTGAATAATGTTGCTTTAATTGAGGTTTGTTTTGTCTGGTTGCAGGTACTTTGTGGAGTGGTTTTTTTTTTCTGTACCATCTCATACTGTTGTATGTGATAACGTTTCAGGTGATTAAACAAATTGGTGGTGTTACCCTTTGGTGCACAAACAACGGCTAAACATTGTTTGCAGTATATTGTTTGCTGAGTATCATCACATGGTTTGAAACCGAAATAAGCCCACACTTTGGAATAGGATCCTGTTTTCGGTACTAAAACATGGCCGTCTGGGTTTTCATCAGACTGACTTGCGCATTGCTCTGCCTCACTCATTCTTCTACACGTGCAGTACAGCAGTACCCAATGTGACGTCAACACAGTCACTCCTTGACGAAGTTATCTCGAGATCGTGAACAGACTGCTTCCCAGCTCTCTCCTGTGAGTGTTCGTGAAAATAAAATTGGCTGAACTTGGATTAGAAAATCCAACAAAAAACGACCACCAGCGATTGCGTTGATACAGAAGACCCCAACTGGGCTAAAGAGTC
Source organism: Pelophylax lessonae (assembly GCF_965119305.1). Classification (NCBI taxonomy): domain Eukaryota; kingdom Metazoa; phylum Chordata; class Amphibia; order Anura; family Ranidae; genus Pelophylax; species Pelophylax lessonae. The sequence goes on along the minus strand of NC_138774.1, from coordinate 8,305,064 downwards.
CTGTTTGAATTTTGTATATTCTCCAATCACTAAGGTACTGCTGCAGCTCTCTCTCTCTTAGTATTCAACTGGGTACAGTGGAAACATGTACCTATAGAGAAAACAAAACAAGAGCGCACACTGTCATCTGCTTTAGTGTACACTTGCAGCTAATGCACTGACATTTAAAAGGAAATGAAACAAACAATTTCCGCTTATATGCTTCCTCCCCCTCTCAGGTGCCACATTTGGCACCTTTCTTGGGGGGGGGGGGGGGACAGGTACCACGGCGCCGTCCCTCGGAAGTTCAGCCCTCCTCCTCCTTTCTCTGCCACCGGGCCAATTAAAGTGAAGCACGCTTTGCGCATGTGCAGGAGTAAGTCGGCTGTGAAGCCGAAAGGCTTCACTGCCGGGTTCCCTCACCCTGAATGGCGGCGGCAGCATCTGAGAGCCGTTACAAAGATCGGCTTTAGGTGCCAACATCGCGGGAACCCTGGACAGGTAAGTCCTAATATTAAAAAGTCAGCAGCTACACTATTTGTAGCTGATGAATTTTAATTTTTTTCCTGGGGGCGGAATTTCTCTTTAAGTTACACTATAAACCTGACGCTAGAGGACTAATGGGCTAAAACACTAGGAAAATGTCCATAAAAGTAAATTACAAAGGCGCAACGCAACACATAAATCCTCTGTGATATAGACAATTTCATCCAATATAAGAATATCAAAAATACGAAATTAATAAATCCACATTATGTCCAAAAGAAAAACGGTGAAACGGAGACCAACACAACATGCTCCTGTTAGTGAAAGAGGTCTTAAAGAGCAGGTATTGTACTCTTTTTCCCTTTTTCCTGTGGACTTAATGTGAAATTATTGATTTTAGTATTTTTGAGATTTTTACTGTATGAAATACATGGTCTATGTCACTGTGTGGACCCGACCCCATGGATGTCCAGGGGGGCCACCTGTGTGCACCTGCTGGTCGCTACACAAGAGATGGTAAATTAGGACATAATTTTTTTTTTTTTAGATATTTGAATAACATATATTTTCATTATATTATTATATTATTTATTGTATTAAATATATATATATATAATATATATTTTTTTAATACAATAAATAATATAATGAAAATATATATATATTATTCAAATATCTAAAAAAAAAAAAAAAAAAAAAAATTATATATCCTTAAAATTATTCTTTGGCCATTAAAACTTTAAAACGTGATTTCATTGACCACTTTTGCTGCTGGAGTGATACATTCTCAGCACCACGTATATTTATACATTTATTTATTTATTTTAGTGATTACATTTTCTGCACATAACACTACCTTTTCAGCATTTTTACTTGTGAATTATCAATATAATAATAATTAATGAAATTATTATTTTTACATTATATTTATTGTAATAAATTATATATATATATATATATATATATATAATGAAAATAATAATTTCATTAATTATTATTATATTGATAATTCACAAGTAAAAATGCTGAAAAGGTAGTGTTATGTGCAGAAAATGTAATCACTAAAAAAATAAATAAATGTATATTATAATGAAATAAAAAATATATATATATATATATATATATATATATATATATATATATATATATATATATATATACATATATATATATATATATATATATATATATATCCATATATATATATATATATATATATATATATATATGCATATATATTGTGACAGGAAGTCAGGTAAATCTGGGAATGTAGTCACAGGAAGGAGATACATTCCCACCTGCTTTGAAAAATTCACTGATACTATAGGGTGTTGGCTGCAAAAAGAGCCAGCAGGAAGTTGAAAACCATTCAGCTGTTCAGAATGAGGAGATCAAGGCCTCTATAATTTGTCCAGAGAAAATCTATTGAGTGCTGCCTCCTGTCGCTGTGTGAGCTGGGAAGAGGAGGACAGACATACGTGTACCTCCCGACGCCGTGTGGGCATGGGAGAAGGACTGCTGCCGCCTGTCGCCGTGTGGGCTGGGAGAGGGGGACAGTCGGATGTGTGCCTCCCGACAAGCTGGTGAGCATGGGAGAAGACCCCCTACAGCGATGTGAAGCTAAGGAGGGTAACCACGAGTGAAGACGTCTAAAAGGTGAGAAGACAAAGTGTTCCATGTGAAGAGTGTGAAGAGTAAAGGGACCTGTTAAATGAACTGTGTTCAATGTGAAGAATCTGAAGAGTAAAGGATCCTGAAATAAATGAACATGTGCTGTGTGAAAGAAAACAAAGGGACATGTTCAATGGACAATGTTTGTGCTGTGTGAAAAGCAAACAAATGGACATTTGAGTGTCTGCTGTAGGATCAGCAGTGTCGGCCCAACAGTAGGTTGGGAAGACTTCTTAGGTAGGTTCCAGCGTGAGAAGGTAGCCGCCCACAGAGGCAAGGATTTATTTTGTCTTTTATTTTATTTTGGCTGTTTTGATGCTTGCAATTGTGAAAAGTAAATTGCATGAATAAAGCAGTCTTGTTTTCAACCTCTAATCGGCTATCTCTCTGTGAAAACGCACCCCCAAAGGGGTCATCCACGCCTACCACCGAGCTAATCCCTTACAATATATATATATATATATATATATGCATATATATATATATATATGCATATATATGTATATATATATATGCATATATATATATATATGTATATATATATATAATATATGCATATATATTCATTCATTACAATATACATTTAATTATTTATTTTTTAGGGGTTTCCCCGCTCTCCCCCCCTCCTCTGTCCTTGATTACCTCATGGAAAGCTCATCAGCCATAATTTTCTCGGACCTGTGAAGAAATAGGACCTCGTCACTTCCGGGGACAGAGCAGGCGGGGCTGAGGTGGGACGGAAGAGGTGGCGCGTCATCTGCAGACTGCATAGTTGAATTGAGGAGGCGTGGCGGAGGTGCGGCCTGCCGCGTCATCTGCAGTGCTCAATAGAGGAGGCGTGACGGAGGTGCGGCCTGCCGCGTCATCTGCAGAGCACTGAATGGAGGAGGCGTGACGGAGGTGCGGCCTGCCGCGTCATCTGCAGAACGGAGAGCGCTGACTAGGGGAAGCGTGACGGAGGTGCGGCCCGCCGCGTCAGAGGAGGCGTGTCGGAGGTGCGGCCGTGAAATAACCCCACCCCCAGAATCGCCGATATTCGTGATGGAGATCGCATAGGGGGGTGGATCGAGATCGCGATCCCAGAACGATTAATCGTGCAGCTCTAGTGGGAACACACTGGAGAGCCAGGAGGGCACACACTGGGGGGGGGGGGTGTGGGAGGGCATACCATGGGGTATCAGGAGGGCACACACTGGGGTGGGGTTGGGAGGGCATACCATGGGGTGTCAGGGGGGTACACACTTGGGGGGGGTTGGGAGGGGATACCATGGGGTGTAAGGAGGGCACACACTGGGGGGGAGGTGTTGGGAGGGCATACCATGGGGTATCAGGAGGGCACACACTGGGGGGGTTGGGAGGACATACCATGGGGTGTCAGGAGGGCACACACTGGGATGGGGGGGGTTGGGAGGGCATACCATGGGGTGTCAGAAGGGCACACACTGGGAGGGAGGTGTTGGGAGGGCATACCATGGGGTATCAGGAGGGCCCACACCAGGGGGCATTCACAATGCTTTATAGCTAAATGAAAAGGACATGCATTTCAATTTGTAAGCTAATAGAACCACTATGCTAAGCTGCAGTAACTCAGCAGACTTAGCATAGAGGTGCATGTAAACTAATCCACCATGTACAGCTAGCTGAGCCTACCTCCAGAAACATTCACTCGGCTCCCTCTGCTCAGCTGCTCACACTTCCCTCTTCCAGGAAGGCGCGATCTCCGTGGTCAGGTACATCCCCATACCGCCCACTCAAGCAGCAAGCAGCCTGCATGAGATAGGCTGGAAACCTACTGGGGGAGGTACAGGGGGCGAAACGTCAAGTGTCTATGTGTAATGGCTGTGAGTTGTCCCGACCGCAACTTTGATTTCCCAGGGTGCGCTCGGCGTCAAAATCAGTAATATTTTCTCGGGGGGAGCAATTGCCCCGTTGCCCCCCACCGAACCCGCAAGACTGACTCACTGAACCCCTGGGGTTCGATTGAACCCAGGTTAAGAACCACTGATCTAGTATGTTTTTTCCTTCGCTTGTCAGCTCCATCTAGTGGTTATAACGCAGTATTTTCCTAAAATACCTCAATCAGAAACATACCCCACTACGACCACCGGATGGAGCTGACGATTATAGGAAATAAGCATATTAGACATATACGGGGATTTATTTGTGATAGACCCTTTAAAACCTTTAATGCAGCAAATGAAGGAGATTTGAGCAGAAACTAAAGCCAAAACTGCAAGTAATAACAGAAAATAGATTCCTAGTATGAATTATTTTTTATATCCCTTTATAGCTTTATCATTTATTCTTTTGCAGCGTATAATATAACCCATTGGCATAAACTAGAACCCCCCTTGTAAAGTTTGATGCGCCGTGTCCGGCAGACGCGACATACATTTTTGCAAAAAGTATGGCGAGAAAATCATAAAATATGTACAGAGACACTCAGGATGTTTTTGCAGGTTTAAAGTATTTCCTATTTACAAGTATTTTCACAGTTACTGCAATCGTACAAACATTTTCACAGCGCCGGGCAGAGATTTCATACGAAATCATTGGTATTTAATAACCTGTAAAGAGTCAGTGTAACCATAGAGGATAGGGAGAGAAGGGACGGCTGTGATAATAAGGATACATTGTAACCATATAGGACACGGGGAGAAGGGACGGCTGTGATAACCTATAATGATACATTGTAACCATAGATGATATGGAGAGAAGAAACAAATGTGATAATAACCTATGAGGATACATTGTAACCATAGAGGATATGGGGGGGGGTTATGGGATATGGGGGGAGGGGCCACTGTGATAATAACCTATGAAGATGCATTGTAATCATATAAGATATGGGGGGGGCATGGGGCATGGGGTATGGGGGGAGGGGCCACTGTGATAATAACCCATGAAGATACATTGTAACCATATAGGATATGGGGACAAGGGATGGCTGTGATAATAACCTATGAGGATACATTGTAACCTTAGAGGATATGGGGGGATATGAGATATGGGGGGAGGGGTTACTGTGATAATAACCTATGAAGATGCATTGTAACCATATAGGATATGGGGGGGGGGGTATATGGGTTATGGGGGGAGGGACCACTGTGATAATAACCTATAAAGATACATTGCAACCATGTACAGTAGTATATGGGGGATATTGGATACGGGGGAGGGGCCACTATGATAATAACCTATGAAGATGCATTGTAATCATATAAAATATGGGGGGGGGGGGTGATATGGGGTATGGGGGGAGAGGCCACTGTGGTAATAACCCATGAAGATATATTGTAACCATATAGGACATGGGGGGATTTGGGATATGGGGGAGGGGCGACTGTGATAATAACAATGAAGATACATTGTAACCATATAGGATATGGAGGGGGATTAGGGATATGGGGGAGGGGCCACTGTGATAATAACCCATGAACATACATTGTAACCATACAGGAAATGTAGAGAAGGGACAGCTGTGATAATAACCTATAAAGATATATTGTAACCATATAGGATATGGGGGGGGGATTTGGGATTTGGGGGGAGGGGCTGCTGTGATAATAACCTATAAAGATACATTGTACCCATATAGGATATGGGGGGAGGGGCTGCTGTGATAATATTCTAGGAAGATACATTGTAACCATATAGGACATGGGGGGATTTGGGATATGGGGGGAGGGGCCACTGTGATAATAACCTATGAAGATACATTGTAACCATTTAGGGTATGGGGGGGATATGGGATATAGGGGGAGGGGCCGCTGTGATAATAACCTATGAAGATACATTGTGACCATATGTGTTATGGGGGGAGGGGCCACTGTGATAATAACCTATGAAGATACATTGTAACCATATAGGATATGGGGGGAGGGGCCGCTGTTATAATAACCTATGAAGATACATTGTAACCATATAGGGTATGGGGGGGATATGGGATATAGGGGGAGGGGCCGCTGTGATAATAACTTATGATGATACATTGTGACCATATGTGATATGGGGGGAGGGGCCACTGTGATAATAAGTGAAGATACATTGTAATCATATAGGGTATTGGGGGAGGGCTGCTGTGGTAATAGCCTATAAAGATACATTGTAAGCATATGAGATATGGGGAGGGGCTACTGGAATAATAACCTATGAATATACGTTGTAACCATATAGGGTATGGGGGGAGGGGCCACTGTGATAATAACCTATGAAGATACATTGTAACCATATGGGATATGGGGAGGCGGGGGGGGGGGGCTGTGATAATAACCTATGAAGATACATTGTAACCATATAGGATATGGGGGGGGGGGGCTGTGATAATAACCTATGAAGATACATTGTAACCATATAGGATACGGGGGGGGGGGTGGTCTGTGATAATAACCTAGGAAGATACATGGTAACCATATAGGATATGGGGGGAGGGGACGCTGTGATAATAACCTATGAAGATACATTGTAACCATATGGGATATGGGGGGGGCGGGGGGGGGCTGTGATAATAACCTAGGAAGACACATTGTAACCATATAGGATATGGTGGGGGGGGCTGTGATAATAACCTATGAAGATACATTGTAACCATATAGGATACGGGGGGGGGGGGGGTGGGCTGTGATAATAACCTAGGAAGTGTAAGGGATTAGCTCGGTGGCGGGTGTGGATGACCCCTTGGGGGGTGCGTTTTCCCAGAGAGGTAGCCGACAAGTGCTTGCAAACAAACAGTGTGGTTTATTAAATGGTGTTTTCTTCACCAGGCTGTATGCAGCAAAACATCCAAAATAAAATAAAACAGAAAATAAATCCTTGCCTCTGTGGGCGGCTACCTTCTCACAACTGGAACCTGCCTAAGTGTCTGTCTCCAACCTACCGTCGGGCAGACTTCCTTGTCCTACAGCGGACACTCAATAGTCCTTTTATAATAGCTTCACAGGGCAACACAGTCCTTTGTTTCTTTCACATCAACAGTTCGTCTTCTCACCTTTGAGACGTATTCACCCTTGGTTACCGTCCCGGGCACACATCACTCCGGGGGGTCTTCTCCCAGGCCCACACATCCTGTCGGGAGGCACACGCTGACTGTCCTCCTGCTCCCAGCCCACATGGCTTCAGGACACAGCTTCTGGAGGCAGCAAACAATAGGAATTTCTCTGAACAAATTATAGAGCCTTAACTCCCTCATTCTGAACAGGTGAAGGCCTTTCAACTTCCTGCTGGCTAGCTCTGTAGCCAACACCCTAAATTAATTAATGGACTTTCTAAATCAGGTGGAAATGTATCTCCTTCCTGTGACTACATTCCCAGATTTAGCTGACTTCCTGTTACATACCCCCCCCTCTTGTTTCAACCCTAGGGTTGGGACACAGATTTCCAGGCACGCATGTGTCAAGCACTGCTGACTCACTGATAAGCCTCCTATTATCCTCAAGCTTCCGGATGAAACTGTTTTGTCATCTTCATTGACGGATTTCTCATAAATGCCACACAGTTTGTCTCGCATCTCATATACACATTCTTCAACTGCATTTTTGGCATCATTTCGCTCCTTCTCGTTTCTGTCATCTTCATTGACAGCTTTCTCATAAATGTCAGACAGCTTGTCCCTCATAACCGTCTGTCCAATCCACCACGGAGGACCGTGATCCATAGGCAACTCAATTGGGCTAGTCTTAATGTCTTCAACATTCTTAAGACGCCTCTCTCTGCAATCCATAAATGTTTTCCACACAACTTTGAGAACCTTTGCTTCACTAAGCTTTGTTCCAAGTAGGGACTCTTGACATCCCTCTGTGACTTGAGTTGCCTCTCCATACAGCTGTACACAATCATTGACTTTTTGTTGTAAAAGGGAATGATCTTCCTTCTTGAGCTTTGCTTGCTCTAAGATGCTGTGCAGAGGATTTTCCAATTGAGACAACAGGCTGTCACACATTTCTTCAAAGTGACCCCTGTTCCTTTTCCCAGAGATATCAATATCATTCAAACATTTCATATTCATAGGCAGATCTGAAGCATTTGCACTCATCAACTTCTTAAACTTTTCGCCCTCCTGAGCGAGTCGCAGTAAAGGCCTACTATTTGATTTGATATTCAGTTTATATTTCTTGCCAAACTCTTCACAGAAGTAGCCAACCAGAACATCATCAACTTTCCTTCCACCAACATAGGGGTCAAAGGCAACAACACAGTTGAACCCAGCGATCTGGGTGGTATCCATTATAGACCTCCTCTCTGCATCAGTGAAGAAGCATGGAACTGCAACACATTCTTTTACAGGTTTCTTCAATGCACTTTCTGCTGAACTATTTGACCGCTCAAGGTCACCTAGTTCTTTTTCTCTATCTGAATTCCACATGGAATGCATCTCAAGATCACGATCAAACTTCTGCCACCCGTCTTTCACCAGTTCCATTTTGGAAACACTCCCTGAAAGGCACTTATTCATTTGCTTCACGTTTTCACCAACAGCCTTAGTTTTCCCCACTAGGTTTTCAGCCTGAACTGAGAAATCATCACATTTCTTACTCAGCTCCTTTGTTTGCTGAAGTTCTAATGATACATTTTCCAATGCTTGAAGTTTTTGAAGGAACGGTTTATTCCAAAGGGGTGATTCAAGCCACATGTCATCACATTTCTGAGGCTCACTCAGGACAGACCCCAAAACACTGATCCTTTTAAAAACTGCATCAGGCACACTATCCCCTCTTTGGGACAGATCCTCTGTTGCCTGGAATTCCTCTTCCAGTTCCTGCAACGGAATCTTCATCTCTTCTACTTGCTGTTCTAAGACTCGCTTAGACTCTTCTAGCTCCTGAACGCTTTTCACAACATCATCCTTGGAGCTGACCAATTCTTCCATTTTTGTACGCAGCTGTTTGTTAACACTTTCTAGTTCAGCCTTACACTCTAGAGCTTCCTCCAAAGAGCGAGCCAAGAACAGGGCTTTGCTCTCGTTATCACGCGCCTCCGTTTTTGCACGGTCGCGTTCTTCTGCATATTTTGCAGACACAGTCTTCTCCTCACCAAGCATCTGATCAAGCTTCTTTTTCACATCTTCAACACACTCTAATGAACCAACGCTTTCTTCCATGCGTTTTTTCATATCTGCTATCTGAGCTTGCAATGTTGCGACTTGCTCTGATAGGTTTTTCTTTGCTTCCTCCTCCTCTTTTAATTGTTCCAGGAAGTCATTTTTCTCATCTTCCATTTGTTTGAGCTTTGTGCTAAAACTCAGCCTTTGACACCTCTCTTCCTGTAAGAGTTCCTGCGTGTCTTTCAGCTGCGATTCCAAGATAGAAAAATCTTCCGCAATTTCTCTAGATTTGCTGTCTGCTTGAGAAAGCTGATTTGTAACATTGTCCAACTCAACCTGCAGTCGGTTTGCCTTCTCTAACAGCTTAGCACACAATCGGTCACCTTCTGACACCTTGACTTGCGATTCCAGAAGCCGTGCCTCTACTTTTTCCCTCTTATGTTCACAATCTCCTTTTCCCTGCATAAGAGCCTTCACCTCATTGGCTAGTTTCTGGGAATGAGACTGTAATTCTGCCACACAGGCTTCTTTCTCCTTTAACTGCTGCTGGAAACGTTGGGCTTCACCTTTCCAACTTTCACAGTCTGCACGTAATTCATCTACCACATTGCTCAAAGTGGTGAGCTCATACACAGTACTCAGTAATTTAGCCTCTCTTTCACTTTTCTCGTTGTCGCTGAGAGACAATGTCGTTTTCAGAGCGACATTCTGTTCCTGCGACTCCTGCAGGTCTATTTTTGTAACTTCCAAACACTGAAGACTTTTTTCCAGCTGATTACGCAACTCCAACATGTCACACATACTTTGCTTCTGCAAAGTCTGAATTTCAATTTCCTTTTCCATGAGGATGGTATCTTTCTCCTTTATAGTGTCTTGACATTTTTGCAACTCGACCAAAAGAAGAGCAGTGGATTCTTCCCACTGTAACACATGAGACTTGAGTAGTTCATTCATTTCCTGCAAGTTTCTATGCTCCATTTTAAGCAATTCCAAGGCTTGTTCCTTTTCTTCCATTTTCCGTTGCAAGGCATCCAACTCAGCCCTGCACACATACTCGGCTTCCTCCAAACCGATGGCCTCCATTGGCTGCTGGCGTCTCTGTTTCCAGCCTGCCATGCTCTCTTGATGAGCCTTTTGTTGAGCTGCAAAGCTCTGCTGAAAATCCGCATTTGCCTGCTGTTGAGCTGCATTTGCTTGCGGTTGAGCTGCATTTGATATAATCAGATGTTTCAACATCTCCTCCATTTTGAGTTTACTTTTCATCTGAGCACACTGCGTCTCCATAGCAGTTTCATCAGTGTTGCTAGGGACAACAACCTTCCTCTTTAGTAGACTCTCTTTAGGCATGGATGGGGCTGGTTCAGACGGCAACATCCCCTCCATCCATAGAATCCGGTCTCTCATTTCATCTATCTTTGCATTTTTCAGGCGTTTGGACCGCCCCATCTTCAATAACTCCACAAACAAATTTTTCACAGTCCAGCAAACAATTTTCAGACCACTGTCTCTTCAACACATGTAGTTTTTCTCTCTCTTGCAGGATCTCTTTTCCTGCGCACACAGTTTGTGCAGTCACTTGCACCAGACACAACAAAGTTCATCAAAAAATTTTGAGACCCCTGTCTCTTTAAAACACTTTTTTTTTTTTTTTTTTCTGTCAGGATCTTCTCTCCTGCACACATAGATTGTGCAATCTCATGCACCAGACAAAGTTCATCAAACATTTGCACTTCCTTGCAGGGATCTTCGCTTCTGCCCACTGCATACCTCCACCATATGTAAGGGATTAGCTCGGTGGCGGGTGTGGATGACCCCTTGGGGGGTGCGTTTTCCCAGAGAGGTAGCCGACAAGTGCTTGCAAACAAACAGTGTGGTTTATTAAATGGTGTTTTCTTCACCAGGCTGTATGCAGCAAAACATCCAAAATAAAATAAAACAGAAAATAAATCCTTGCCTCTCTGGGCGGCTACCTTCTCACAACTGGAACCTGCCTAAGTGTCTGTCTCCAACCTACCGTCGGGCAGACTTCCTTGTCCTACAGCGGACACTCAATAGTCCTTTTATAATAGCTTCACAGGGCAACACAGTCCTTTTGTTTCTTTCACATCAACAGTTCGTCTTCTCACCTTTGAGACGTATTCACCCTTGGTTACCATCCCGGGCACACATCACTCCGGGGGGTCTTCTCCCAGGCCCACACATCCTGTCGGGAGGCACACGCTGACTGTCCTCCTGCTCCCAGCCCACATGGCTTCAGGACACAGCTTCTGGAGGCAGCAAACAATAGGAATTTCTCTGAACAAATTATAGAGCCTTAACTCCCTCATTCTGAACAGGTGAAGGCCTTTCAACTTCCTGCTGGCTAGCTCTGTAGCCAACACCCTAAATTAATTAATGGACTTTCTAAATCAGGTGGAAATGTATCTCCTTCCTGTGACTACATTCCCAGATTTAGCTGACTTCCTGTTACAGAAGATACATTGCAACCATATAGGATATGGGGGGAGGGGACGCTGTGGTAATAACCTATGAAGATACATTGTAACCATATAGGATATGGGGGGGGGGGCTGTGGTAATAACCTATGAAGATACATTGTAACCATATAGGATATGGGGGGAGGGGACGCTGTGGTAATAAGCTATGAACACAACCTCATCTAAATCGGTGAAGTTTTTGCAGATGGTATTGTAAGTTGGTACGATTTATACAATTAGTATTAATTGAGTTACATTGCATGAATAACTCTCACAGCCTAACCCCCAAGTCAATAGAAAAAAAAAAGAAACAAAAAAACTTTAATTTACCAAAATCAAGTTTGCAACATGCGGGTCCATTAGCTCACAGCGCCCATAAAAAATCTTCACTAAAGTGATAAATAAACGCAGCTTGTCCTAATAGAATGTGAGAAGCTGTTTAATGACTGGAGAGTCTCCCCTGCGGGGGAGGGGCATTAAGTCAACCTCTGAGAGCTGTAAATTGGGCTCATAATATTGACGCAAGGATCACATTTAGGCAATGTTCAGACCTTTGCGTGTTTGGGAACGCGTGCAAAATCTTTCATTATTAATGACACCCCCATGCATCTGCAAACGCATGTGTTGTGGAATGCCAAACTGCATGGGGCCCTTCAGGACAGCATGGTTTTTGGAAAAGAATCAGGGATTTCATTTCCGCTTTTCTTGTGCATAGGGCACCCCACTAAAAAGAATGAGCAGCCCTACATTCGATGTATTGGAATACAACCCTACCCTTGTTTGGGCACTGTATGTGTGAAACCATTCTTGAATATTATATGCGATATCGCAAGGGGCGGAGCCTCATGGTGATGTCGCCGGATGGCTGCGCCCCATGGCTATATAAGAATTGGCAGGCATTGCAGATGACACAACGGCGAGAGGCAGCGTTGGAGGGGTAAGAACACATCTCCGGAGGAAGAAGACCGGAGGAAGAAGACCCGTGGAAGAAGATTGTAGGAAGAAGACCTGAGGAAGAAGACCTGAGAAGACAGACAGCAGCGGTGGAGGAGACCAGAGAAAGCACACATCACTGGAGGGAGAAGGAGAAGACAGGAGGAAGAAGACCAGAGGAAGAACACATCAGCGGAGGAAGAAGACCGGAGAAAGAAGACTGGAGGAAGAACACATCACCGGAGGAAGAAGCACAAAGGAAGAAGACCTGAGGAAGAACACATCACCAGAGGAAGAAGACCTGAGGAAGAACACATCACCAGAGGAAGAAGACCTGAGGAAGAAGACCTGAGGAAGAAGACCTGAGGAAGAAGACCTGAGGAAGAAGACCTGAGGAAGAAGACCGGAGGAAGAACACATCACCAGAGGAAGAAGACCTGAGGAAGAAGATCTGAGGAAGAAGACCTGAGGAAGAAGAACTGAGGAAGAAGACCTAAGGAAGAAGACTGGAGGAAGAACACATCAGCGGAGGAAGAAGACCGGAGAAAGAAGACTGGAGGAAGAACACATCACCGGAGGAAGAAGCACAAAGGAAGAAGACCTGAGGAAGAAGACTGGAGGAAGAAGACTGGAGGAAGAACACATCAGCGGAGGAAGAAGACCGGAGAAAGAAGACTGGAGGAAGAACACATCACCGGAGGAAGAAGCACAAAGGAAGAAGACCTGAGGAAGAAGACCTGAGGAAGAAGACCTGAGGAAGAAGACCGGAGGAAGAAGACCGGAGGAAGAAGACCTGAGGAAGAAGACCGGAGGAAGAAGACCGGAGGAAGAACACATCACCGGAGGAAGGAGACCAGAGGAAGAAGACCTGAGGAAGAAGACCTGAGGAAGAAGACCGGAGGAAGAAGACCGGAGGAAGAAGACCTGAGGAAGAAGACCGGAGGAAGAAGACCGGAGGAAGAACACATCACCGGAGGAAGGAGACCAGAGGAAGAAGACCGGAGGAAGAAGGCCAGAGGAAGAAGACCTGAGGAAGGAGACCAGAGGAAGAAGACCGGAGGAAGAAGGCCAGAGGAAGAAGACCTGAGGAAGGAGACCAGAGGAAGAAGACCGGAGGAAGAAGGCCAGAGGAAGAAGACCTGAGGAAGGAGACCAGAGGAAGAAGACCGGAGGAAGAAGGCCAGAGGAAGAAAACCTGAGGAAGAAGACCTGAGGAAGAAGACACGTTGGTGCTACAACATCGGACATTCTTCACTTTTAATAAAGGACTTGTCAAAAACTGTCACTTGTTTTTATTTGCACTACACTGTTTGTTTTTAGGAGTGAATGGGTAGGGATACCTATTCACTTTGGGGGAGGGGCGGGATCTGGGGGAACCCTTGTTAATGGAGGCTTCTAGATCCTGATTAGCCCCCTGCCCACAGACCCCCACAACCAGCGCCCAGGTTATCGACAGGAGGACAAGGTTCCCCAAAGCACCCACACCCCAGCCATGTTGAGGGCATGTGGCCTGGTATGGTCCAGGATGGGGGGGGGGGGGTGCTCGCTCCCCCCTCTCCTTTCCTGACCTGCCGGGCTGCATGCTAGGATAAGTGTCTGGTATGGATTTTCAAGCCAAGCTGTTTTTAAAAAAGTTTTGACATGTTCCCCCCAAAATCCATACCAGAGAGAAGGGTCTGGTATGGTCCTGTAGGGGCACCCCCACGCCATTTTTTTTTTTTTTGGCGTGGGGTTCCCCCGTCAGGATTCATGCCAGACTCAAAAAACCTGGTATGGTTGGATCAAAGTCGGATCCCGTTCATGGAAGCCACATGGAAGTCGGAAATGAAGTCGCAGGGCAAAGTCAGATCAGAAGTCGTACGATTTTCGTGTCTGATCAGTGTGAACATAATGTGAATGTGTAAATGTGCAAAAATGGCGCTAACCCAAAAAAATATATCTCTAGCTGCTCTCACTACAATAGACATAACATTGTTATAAACAGAAAAAACAAAACAAAACTAATACCACATAGGTAAGTTGTGCAAATATATCAATGTAAAAACTGTGCAAAGTGCAAATAAAACCACAAAAATACACAGGAAAGATAATAAAGACAGCGCAGTCCGATTATTAGTAGTAAAGTCCACAGACTGAAAATGTGAGCCTCAGTGCGGGAAATATTGTAGAAATAAACTGTGCCACTTTCCGTGCTTCAATCCTCAATGCAGTGGCGGCTGGTGCTCCATGGGCCAAGCCAGCCTGCTGCAGTACATATGCGGTGGCCGGCGGCAAGTGGTTAAAGAGAATAGTTAATTTCTTTAATTCACTGTTATAAAACATATCCAAAAAAAAAAAAATTAAAGAAATCAAATTTCTATAAAAAATTAGGCCAAAATGTATTCTGCTAAATGTGTTTGGTAAAAAAAAATAAAATAATAATCACAATCCCAAAAGGTGTATATTGATTAGTTTGTGTGAAAGCCATAGTGTCTACAAATGATGGTATATATATATAATTATACTATAAATAAATAATAATAAATCATAATAAATTAATGATAATTAAAAAAAAAAATATATATATATACTGATATACAGGGTATATATACTGTCATTTTTTTTTATACTAGTAATGACGATGATCAGTGACTTATAGTGGGACTGTGAAAGTGTGGTGACACTAACTGACACTGGGTGGGAACTGAATAACTGATACTTGACAGTAAGGCCCCTTCACACCGGCTCCTCCGTCTTACGGACTCAGTGGGGGGACCCTCGCTGAGCAGGCGGAAAACAGAGACTGTGTTCATGTCTGTGCAGAGCAGACGCAGACACAGTCACATTCTCCTCTCTATATATAGATTATAGATCTAGGTCTGTCCCAAGTATGTTTGAAGCCATTTACTGTTGACTGTCTCACTACCTCTGCTTGTAGTTTATTCCAAGCATCAACTACCCTTTAAGTAAAATGATACTTAGCACTTAAGATTGGCAAAATGCTTCCTGATACATGTGTACAAGATTAGCGCAATTTAATCTAACAATGTAATGGATTTATTTCTTTGATTAAAGAACAAGTTTGCATTGCAACCTCTCTTCATTTTCTTATATGAAGTCATCTCTGTTGGGAACCCCTCATAACAGGCACAGCAGGTGTACAGACCCGGGAACTCAGCACATGGATGGTGGGAACCCCTCATAATGGGCACAGCAGGTGTACAGACCCAGGAACTCAGCACAGGGATGGTGGGAACCCCTCATAACAGGCACAGCAGGTGTACAGACCCAGGAACTCAGCACAGGGATGGTGGGAACCCCTCATAATGGGCACAGCAAGTGTACAGACCCAGGAACTCAGCACAGGGATGGTGGGAACCCCTCATAACAGGCACAGCAGGTGTACAGACCCAGGAACTCAGCACAGGGATGGTGGGAACCCCTCATAATGGGCACAGCATGTGTACAGACCCAGGAACTCAGCACAGGGATGGTGGGAACCCCTCATAATGGGCACAGCAGGTGTACAGACCCAGGAACTCAGCACAGGGATGGTGGGAAACTGCCATTCCACTCCCTGACAGCGAGGTGTGAGGTTGCTGGTTCCTTAGCTGGTGTGCTTCCAGAAGCCAGGGGCTAGAGTTGCTTCTCTGCCCCAGGAGGGATGCTGGATCCTGGGGAGGACCCCGGCGGGGGCCCCCTGGATAGGCCTGAGACTAGGCCTCAGTCTAAGGAAGACATGGAGCTCGGCCCAAGGAGGGGTGAATCCCTGCCTACCTTTAGGCGAAGGACTGTTGAAAAGCTGAGGCGGATTGAGAAAGAGGAGGAGAAATTGGCAACTTTGAAAGTAGAATTTAAAAAGAAAAAGTTGTATTGTGCCAAACTGTACAGCAAGAAGAGACCGGCTCTGAGGCCTGAATTGAAGGACTTGGAGCAAGCTTTGAGGAAGCAGAAAGAGTTGGTGAGCTCTCTGAAGGAAAGCTGTGAAGCACTTCAGGAGAAATACAGGAATGAGGAACGTTTTAGCCGTATGAGGAGAGGAGCCGTTTCCAGCATGGAGAGTGACCCAGTCAGTGAAGAGATTCAGGTACCGACAGAGTCAGCAGAGAGTGAGAAAGTGGGCCCGGAGGATGAGCCCAGCTCTTCAACACCTCAGGCATCTGCTGAGCCCCCAATGGCGGAGGCCTCTGTCTCCCTCCCTCTGCAGCAGCAATGTGGAACATCTGAGCAGGAGGTTGAGGGGGGTACTGGCATGTTGGAGTTCGTCGCTGAGCTGGAATCCCCTCTGGATGGAAGAAAGTTCCATTTTTCTGCAGATTCCCCAGATGAGGAGATGGATACCGTTCCTCGCCCTATGAAAGAGAGACCTGTGGAGAGAGGAAGATTCACCATTAAGCCTGCAACAACCAGGAGGGAGTTTGATCCCACCATCAGCCATGACACTGCAGAGGTAACACAGCAAGCAGGTACAGTGTGTGTGCAAAGTGGTGATGTGAACTTTATTAATGACAATGTGCTTGCTGAGGGTTGTAGTGCTATGGGCTGTCAGCCCACACCCATAAACAAAGTGCAGCATGCAGTGCAACCTGATACACCTGCTGAAAAAATTCCACTTTTAAATGCAAGTGGTGAGAAAACTGAAAATAACATTAAGCTTCTGGTTGAAGAGTCTGCAGAGAGGAGCACCTCGGACATTGCAGAGGCTTTGCCTGGACCAAATACAGTGGCTGTTCCTGAGCATGGTGGAGGAGTTGCTGGGAGCAGTAGTGCTACAACTGTTTTGGAGTCTGCAGTAGACAAGGCTGTGATTGAACCCAGGAAAGCAGCTGAGTGCTCAGAGAAGGGGGAGGGGGTGGGTCTTGTCTCTGCTGCTCCAAAGACTGCAAGGGTTGATTCAGGCTCCTTGTCATCAGGTGTGTCTGTGTCCAAAGACAATGCTGCAATTGCTGGTGGTATGTCTGGGAGGAAAACCTATGCTGGTGCTGCTGAAGGGTTTGGGAGGGGGGTGCAAGCAGGGAAGGAGCATGGAAATGTTTTATCTTCCTCATTATTTAAAAGGAGGAATGTGGTACAGCTCCGATGGGAAGGCGAAGGTATTCCGCCATATAGGAGAGCTGTGGTGGATAAGATTCTGCAGATGGGCTTTAAACCTGCAGATATCTTTGCCCTGATCAGTCCGACCGGCTCCTATGAGTATGATTTGTCCTTTGTCCGTCCGGAGTCTTTGGACATATTTTGGGAGAAATATGAACATGTGTGTAGGAGCCTGCCGGACTGGAAAGGGCTCATCCCCAAAGTTGTGTCACGTCAGCCACTTATTAAAATAGTGACAATTCTTGTGCGCAATGAGTCCATTCCACAAGGGGATTTATCTGTATGGCTGAGGAGATATGGAGACATCCTGAGCCCCTTACACAAAATTATGGATGATCGAGGAATATGGACGGGGGGATGGTCTGTGCAGCTAAAACTAAGAGTCATGGATAATGTCATCCAGCATCTGCCATCCTCAGCTTTCCTGGGGAGGGACAGACTGACCATATTCTATCCAGGCCAGCCAAAGCTGTGCAATAAGTGTGGGGATAAAGGGCACTTTGCATCCTCCTGTCCAGTAATGAAATGCTCTCTGTGTCAGGATTTAGGGCATTTGGCAAAAGATTGCAATATTATAAGGTGCAACTTGTGCAATTCGGTTGGGCATCCTTATAGCCAGTGTCCTGAGGCAATGCACAACCAGCCTGAGCTCATGAGAGAGTTCTTCCGCCTGGACATGGAGGATGCTCAGAGCTCAGCAGCTAGGGTGCCTGCGATTCCCTCCGAGACTGTACCAATACCCAGTGTGTCAGTGTCTTCCCAGTCTGTGGTGCCCCAGTCTGTGCCAATGCCCAGTGTGTCAGTGTCTTCTCAGTCTGTGGTGCCCCAGTCTGTGCCGATCCCCAGTGTGTCAGTGTCTTCCCAGTCTGTATGTAAGGTATCGGTTACTAAGAATGTGTCCAATCCTTCTGTGTCTATGTCTTCCAAAATTGCAGAGGCGGCAAGAGGTGCTGAGGCAGGGGCATCAAGTGCAGTGCCAGTCCCTTCCCCTAGACATTGCAGGGCTTCTATTAGGGACCATGGGGAGCAGAGGAGTGGGGAGAATGGTGAAGAGGCTGGCCTGGTGGCAGATAAGGTAAGGGAGAGTGGGGGTGAAGGGGAGGGTAAGAGTGGGGAAACTGTTATTTCCAATTTGTCCAAGGGGGATGTGGAATGGTTGGAGGAGAAAAGAAAGAAGGGCAAAAGAAGGAAAAAAAAGTGTTCAGCTACTCACAGTCCTGAGGTTTTGCCTTTGACAAATAAGTTTGGGGTCCTGTCAGATGAGGACGATGAATGGGACTTGTTGAGTATAGCGTCTTCTATGGATGATGAGTCGCAGAGTGCATTGAAGCGCACTGGTTCTCCAGGGGGAGAGAGTAGTCAGGCTAAGAAACGGCTGCCTCAATTATCTGTTAAAAGTGGCAACCAATAATGTTATCAGCTGAAAATCAGTCCTAAAATATAATTTCTGATTAAAGGTTCCATGCATGGTGAAGTTTCTTAGTCCGGCTCTCTCGTAGGGTTTATGCTGTGTGCAATTTGGTTTATTTATTATGTTCTTGTTTTGTATAGTTATATTCAATTATTTTGTAAATATGTTATTTATAATTTATTTATTATGGTTTTATTGTATATAAGTTGATTGTTTGTAAGAATTTCCAATAAACAAAATTAACCCCTCATAATGGGCACAGCATGTGTACAGACCCAGGAACTCAGCACAGGGATGGTGGGAACCCCTCATAATGGGCACAGCAGGTGTACAGACCCAGGAACTCAGCACAGGGATGGTGGGAAACTGCCATTCCACTCCCTGACAGCGAGGTGTGAGGTTGCTGGTTCCTTAGCTGGTGTGCTTCCAGAAGCCAGGGGCTAGAGTTGCTTCTCTGCCCCAGGAGGGATGCTGGATCCTGGGGAGGACCCCGGCGGGGGCCCCCTGGATAGGCCTGAGACTAGGCCTCAGTCTATGGAAGACATGGAGCTTGGCCCAAGGAGGGGTGAATCCCTGTCTACCTTTAGACGGAGGATTGTGGACAAGCTGACACGGATTGAGAAAGAGGAGGAGAAATTGGCATCTTTAAAAGCTGAATTTAAAAAGAAAAAGCTGTTTTGTGCCAAACTCTACAGCAAGAAGAGACCGGCTCTGAGGCCTGAATTGAAGGACTTGGAGCAAGCTTTGAAGAAGCAGAAAGAGTTGGTGAGCTCTCTGAAGGAAAGTAGCGGAGCATTTAAGGAGAAATACAGGAATGAGGAGCGTTTCAGCCGTATGAGGAGAGGAGTCGTTTCCAGCATGGAGAGTGACCCAGTCAGTGAGGAGTTTCAGGTACCGACAGAGTCAGCAGAGAGTGAGAAAGTGGGCACGGAGGATGAGCCCAGTTCTTTAACACCTCAGACATCTGCTGAGCCCCCAATGGTGGAGGCCTCTGTCTCCCTCCCTCTGCAGCAGCAATGTGGAACATCTGAGCAGGAGGTTGAGGGGGGTACTGGGATGCTGGAGTTCATCGCTGAGCTGGAAACCCCTCTGGATGGAAGAAAGTTTCATTTTTCTGCGGTTTCCTCAGATGAGGAGATGGATACCGTTCCTCGCCCTATGAAAGAGAGACCTGTGGAGAAAGGAAGATTCACCATAAAGTCTAAAAAAACCAGGAGGAAGTTTGATCCCGCCATCAGCCATCATACAGCAGAGGTAACAACGCAGCAAGCAGGTACAGTGTGTGTGCAAAGTGGTGATGTGAACTTTAATGATGACAATGTGCTTGCTGAGGGTTGTAGTGCTATGGGCTGTCAGCCCACACCCATAGACATTGTGCAGCATGCAGTGCAACCTGATGCACCTGCTGAAAAAACTTTAAATATAATTGGTGGGAAAACTGAAAATAACATTAAGCTTCTGGTTGAAGAGTCTGCAAAGAAAAGCACCATGGACAATGCAGAGGCTTTGCCTGGACCTGATACAGTGGCTGTTCCTGAGAATGGTGGAGGAGGTGCTGGTAGCAGTAGTGCTACAACTGTTTTGGATTCTGCAGTAGACACAACTGTGATTGAACCCAGGAAAGCAGCTGAGTGCTCAGAGCAGGGGGAGGGGGTGGGTGTTGTCTCTGCTGCTCCAAAGACTGCAAGGGATGTTTCAGGCTCCTTGTCATCAGGTGTGGCTGTGTCTAAAGACAATGCTGTAATTACTGGTGGTATGTCTGGGAGGAAAACTTATGCTGGTGCTGCTACAGGATCTGGTAGGGGGGAGCATGGAAATGGTTTATCTTCCTCACTATTTAAAAGGAGGAATGTGGTTCAGCTCAGATGGGAAGGCGAAGGTATTCCCCCATATAGGAGAGCTGTGGTGGATAAGATTTTGCAGATGGGGTTTAGACCCGAAGATATCTTCGCCCTGATCAGTCCGACCGGCTCCTATGAGTATGATTTGTCCTTTATCCGTCCGGAGTCTTTGGACATATTTTGGGAGAAATATGAGCATGTGTGTAGGAGCCGGCCAGACTGGAGAGGGCTCATCCCCAAAGTTGTGTCACGTCAGCCACTCATTAAAATGGTGACGATTCTTGTGCGCAATGAGTCCATTCCACAAGGGGATTTATCTGTATGGCTGAGGAGATATGGAGACATCCTGAGCCCCTTACACAAAATTATGGATGATCGAGGAATATGGACGGGGGGATGGTCTGTGCAGCTAAAACTGAGGGTTATTGATAATGTCATCCAGCATCTGCCATCCTCAGCTTTCCTGGGGAGGGACAGGCTGACCATATTCTATCCAGGCCAGCCAAAGCTGTGTAATAAATGTGGGGATAAAGGGCACTTTGCATCCTCCTGTCCAGTAATGAAATGCTCTCTGTGTCAGGATTTAGGACATTTGGCAAAAGATTGCAACATTATAAGGTGCAATTTGTGCAATGCGGTTGGGCATCCTTATAGCCAGTGTCCTGAGGCAATGCATAACCAGCCCGAACTCATGAGAGAGTTCTTCCGCCTGGACATGGAGGATGCTCAGAGCTCAGCAGCTAGGGTGCCTGCGATTCCCTCTGAGTCTGTGCCAATGCCCAGTGTGCCTGTGTCTTCCCAGTCTGTGCATTTGCCTAGTGTGCCTGTGTCTTCCCAGTCTGTGCGTTTGCCTAATGTGCCTGTGTCTTCCCAGTCTGTGGTGCCCCCGTCTGTGCGTTTGCCTAGTGTGCCTGTGTCTTCCCAGTCTGTGGTGCCCCAGTCTGAGCCAATTCCCAGTGTGTCAGTGTCTTCCAAATCTGTGGCGCCCCAGTCTGTGCGTTTGCATGTATCAGTTACCGAGAATGTGTCCAATCCTTCTGTGTCTATGTCCTCCAAAATTGCAGAGGCCGCAAGAGGTGCTGATGCAGGGGCATCAAGTGCAGTGCCAGTCCCACCCCCTCAACATTTCAGGGCTTCTATTGGGGACCAGGGGATGCAGAGGAGTGGGGAAAATGGTGAAGAGGCTGGCCTGGTGGCAGATAAGGTAAGGGAGAGTGGGGGTGAAGCGGAAGGTAAGAGTGGGGAAACTGTAATTTGTAGTTTGTCCAAGGATGATGTGGAATGGTTGGAGGAGAAAAGGAAGAAGGGCAAAAGAAAAAAAAAAAGGTGTTCAGTTGCCCAAAGTCCTAAGGTTTTGCCTTTGACAAATAAGTTTGAGGTCTTGTCAGATGATGAGGATGAATGGGACTCGTTGAGTACAGAATCTTCCATGGATGATGAGTCCCAGGGTGCACTGAAGCGCACTGGTTCTCCAGGGAGAGAGAGTAGTCAGGCTAAGAAACGGCTGCCTCAATTATCCTAATGGCAGTTCCCACTCCGTTAAAAGTGGCAACCATTAATGTTGCCAGCTTAAAATCAGTGAGTGCTCGTCATATGGCCTTATTTTTGCTCAGCGAGTTTGATGCTGACATTTTGTTTTTGCAAGAGACCCATCTCAGTAATCTAGCTGATATACATCTGGCAAAGAAGGAGTGGAAGCGTGGTCCCTCCTTTTGGTCTCTTGCGGCCGAGCCTTACAGCGGGGTTGCGGTCCTTTTTTCCGGTATGGTAACGTGCCGACGGGTAATTGAGGTAGAGATTGGGAGATGCATGATTTTGGATGTCTCTGTGAGGGGGCAGGACCTGCGCCTGATTAACATCTATGGTCCCCAGACAAAATGGGACAGGAAATGCCTCTTTACAAAGATAAAGCCTTTTCTTTTTACGGCTCAGCAGGTTATCTTTGGAGGTGACTTCAACACCATTACTAGGCCTAAAGACAGGAGAGGTTTCAGAGATAAGCTGGGCTATGACAGCCTTTTCCTGAATGCAATGGTTAGGGAAGCAGGTCTGGTAGATGCGCACATTAAGCGCTGCCCAGACAGCACGGGGTTCACTTTTCAGCGAGGTAATAGTCAGAGTAGGATAGATAGGTTTTTTTTAAAGGAGGACTCTTCTTTTTCGGCACCTGTGTGTCGGGCAGTGGAGTTTTCCGATCACTGTATTCTTTCTGTGACTCTGAATGCCTCAGGCGTGCCACCTAGGGGGAGGGGTATCTGGAGATTGAATTCAGCCCTCCTGGATGACGAGGAAGTAAGACAATCCTTTGAGGAATTTTTTCAGGCACAGGTAACTATCCTAGACTTTTGCAACAGTAAGTCAGAATGGTGGGAGCTTATAAAACAGCGGACTGTTAGGCTTTTCAAGGCCATAGGGAGAAAGAGACAGCAAGATAAGTATATCACCTACCAGCGTTTGCGGAGGAAACTGGACCGCCTTGTTTCGAATGGAGGAGATTCTGGGGCGATCTCTGAGGTGAAGCTCCTCCTGAGGAGATATCAATATGACCGGCACGCCTCTTTGGTTCAGGAAAGGGACTATGGGAAATACCATTCGCCTGACCCTTACCAGAATTGTAAACAGAGCGTAGCAGTTAAGACGGTCAATGGCCTGAAGGACAGTACGGGCTCTCTGACAAAGTCTAGGTCAGGGATCCTGGAGGTCGTCAGGTCATACTATGCTGATCTCCTGGGAGGAAAGAACCTTGATCGGACAGGGATGTTGAGTTTTTTGGACTCTACACCAGGTCTGGAAAATATTGTTCCTTTGATGAATTTGACAGAGGAAATCACTGCAGATGAGGTGATCCAGGCTATTGATAAACTAGCCATCAGGAAAACGCCAGGGCCAGATGGTTTGACAGCCGAATTTTATAAATGTTTTAAGACGATCCTGGCTTCACACCTTGCGGAGGTTTTTAATGGCTGTTTGCATGAGGGTTCTCTCCCTCCTTCCATGAGGCAATCTGCAGTGGTTCTTCTGTCAAAGGGCAAAGATCCTTCGATGATTGAGAATTGGCGCCCCATTAGCCTTCTTAATGTCGATAGAAAGATACTGGCAAAGATTTTTTTCTGGCGATTATCATCAGTGGCAGGCGATTTGTTATCCCATCACCAGCACTGCGCAATCCAGGGTAGAAGCACTTTCTCAGCTGTGTTAGCTGTCCGGGAGGCCTTGGAGCGTTGTAGGGCTGCTGGTTGGGGTAAATATCTGCTGACATTGGATCAGGCTAAGGCCTTTGATAGGGTTAATCATGAGTACCTATGGCTCCTTCTTGGCAAGTATGGCCTGGAGGGGGGTTTCATTGATTGGCTCAAGATTTTGTACAAAGGGGCTGAAAGCTTTCCTCTGGTTAATGGTTGGGTTGGGCAGCCCTTTGTGGTTGGCTCAGGTGTGCGTCAGGGGTGTCCTTTGAGTCCTCTGCTATATGCGTTTGCAATCGACCCCTTCATTAGAAGGCTAGAGAGTGGACCATTGTGTGGGGTACCTTTGGGCATCGCTGGTGAGCCTCCTTTGAAGGTTGTGGCTTATGCTGATGACGTTTCTGTTTTTGTCTCTGGGACTGGGGAAGCGCAGGAGGTGGTCTCAGTGACAAGGCAGTATGCGGAAGCATCAGGTTCAAAGGTCAACCAGGACAAGTGTGAAGCTTTCTGGATGGGTGTGGAAGGTGAGAGCTTTGTTCTCCCGGATGACTTCCCGGAGCCCCAACAAAAAATTAGAGTTCTAGGCATTGAATTTGGCCCAGGTGACTATGGTCATGCAAATTGGGTGAGCAGGCTGGAGAATGCCAATGCCAAGGTGGCGAGCTGGAAAAGTTGGCGGTTTTCCTTAAGGGAAAAGGTTGATCTGATCAAAGGTTACCTGATTCCAATTTTTCTGTATGTCAGTTTTGTCTGCATTTTGCCAGTGTCTCTCTATACCAGGATCTATAGTTGTTTCTTCCAGCTGTTATGGGGAAACAGAATAAACCTTGTCAAAAGGAGTGTGACTTATCTTCCTAGGCGGGAGGGTGGTCTAGGAATGATCAACCCTGTAGTCTTTTTCTCTCTGATGTTTGTAAAGTACAACCTTGGTAACATGTTGGCAGAGAGACCGCCTGGGTGGGTTGGTATTTTCCAGTCCTGGTTTAGGCCCTTTCTGCGAAACTGGGAAAATGGTGGGCCAGTGAAAAGCCTGAGGGTCAAGCATGATAAGCTCCCGACTTATGTTGCCCCGTGTTTGAAAATACTTCGGCAGTGGCAAGTAACGGCAGGGGAGATCAGATCTCTTCCAAGGAAACTTCTTGAGAAGCGGATCATGAGCTCTGTTTTTTGCGAACCACTGGCCTTAAGGGATTGCCCAAGCCTAGTTTTGGGGGAGGGTTTGCGTTTGATTAATTTGGAGAGAATCCCAATGAAGTTTAGGGATCAGGCTTGGCTCGCTTTCCATGGAAAACTATATGTGAAGGGCAACCTGAAGTTTCTCTCTGTGAGTGATCGTGGCTGCCCGAGAGTAGAGTGTGGAGGTGCGGTGGAGTCCATGGATCATTTTTTGCTTCAGTGCCCTTTTAATATAGAGGTGTACAAGAGGGTAGGGAGGGCTCTGAGTGTACCCTTCCTCCCCCATATGAGTTATGCAGAGTGGGTGTATGGGGCATTCCAGACTCGCCGGGATTATGATTTGGAAACACTTTTTTTAGTTAGTGTAGTAGTCCGTTATTTCACGTGGAGTGCACGGTGCCAGGTATCCTTACGGAGTAAAATCCTCCCTGTTGAGGTGGTGGTGCAGAACATTCTGGGTGAGGTTGGGAAGATTCGGGGTCTTGAGAAAGACAGGTGGCAGCAGGAGGCCTGGATAAAGGCGTGGAGGAATATCAGGACTCTGTAGCTGCTGCCTGTTGATCTCGGGGTGTGCGGCTTTTCTTTCTGTCCTTGCTTCACTCCCCTAGATTTTCAGATAAAATATATTTTTGATAAAAGGCTACATGCATGGTGACGGTGATGTTCCTTAGTCTGGCTCTCTCGTAGGGTTTATGCTGTGCGCAATTTGGTTTATTTATTATGTTCTTGTTTGGTTTTTGGTTTTGTATAGTTATATTTAATTATTTTGTAAATATGTTATTTATTAATTTATTTATTATGGTTTTATTGTATATAAGTTGTTGTTTGTAAGATTTTTCAATAAACAAAATTAACCCCTCATAATGGGCACAGCAGGTGTACAGACCCAGGAACTCAGCACAGGGATGGTGGGAACCCCTCATAATGGGCACAGCGGGGGTACAGATCCGGGAACTCAGCACAGGGAGGGTGGGAACCCCTTTATAATGGACACAGCATGGGTACAGACCTGGGAACTCAGCACAGGGATGGTGGGAACCCCTCATAATGGGCACAGCGGGGGTACAGATCCGGGAACTCAGCACAGGGATGGGGGGAACCCCTCATAATGGGCACAGCGGGGGTACAGACCCGGGAACTCAGCACAGGGATGGGGGTAACCCCTCATAATGGGCACAGCGGGGGTACAGACCCGGGAACTCAGCACAGGGATGGTGGGAACCCCTCATAATGGGCACAGCCGGTATACAGACCCGGGAACTCAGCACAGGGATGGGGGGAACCCTTTATAATGGGCACAGCAGGTGTACAGACCCGGGAACTCAGCACAGGGATGGTAGGAACCCCTCATAATGGGCACAGCCGGTATACAGACCCGGGAACTCAGCACAGGGATGGGGGGAACCCCTCATAATGGGCACAGCCGGTGTACAGACCCGGGAACTCAGCACAGGGATGGTGGGAACCCCTCATAATGGGCACAGCCGGTATACAGACCCGGGAACTCAGCACAGGGATGGGGGGAACCCTTCATAATGGGCACAGCAGGTGTAGAGACCCGGGAACTCGGCACAGGGATCCCACCAATAGAGCCCATTAGAGATATAAATAAATGAGGTGTCCTAAGCTATATATCAATAAAAATACAATGAAATCATTATTAGCAGGCACAAATACAACATAACTCACAGAATTCCTGCTAAATTCAAAAGATGAAACTGAGTTGATAAATACATTTTCGATGTGTGGGGGAGGGGCTGGGAGTCATGCACATGGGTGCTGTGGTCTGTGAATCAGGGGTTCATTTATGTGGCTTGAGCCACCTGGATCTGTATGAACACAGCTGCAGGTCCTAATCTGACAGGTGTGGGGGGGGGGGGGGGGGGTGCAGGTGTACAGCCCGAACACAGACAGTGTGCATTTGGGGGCCGCTCACCTGCACACCTGTCCAATTAGAGCCTGCAGCTGTGTTCATACAGGCACTGCATCCACATAGAATGACAGGCGGCTCCCGCCCAACCCCCTCCTTCACAAAGCCAGAGTACCTGTGGGAATGAGCCCCTTATTATACAGTATTTTTCTAACCTAAATAACAGATCTCTCCAGCGGGGTGTGCTGTCACTACTAAGAGGGATTCCATCTTCATCTGGTCTTCTCTCTGGGTTCTTGGGCTCCAGTCATTTGGCCAAACTGTGATGATGAAACTCACAAGCATGCATGCGGGAGTCATGGTCACAGCACAGCTCTCTCAATGGGTGGTGTGTCATCCATTGAGAGCGCAGTGCACATGCACTGGTGAAATCACCGGCTTCTTCAATTAGGAGATAGTCCCTGTATCTACATGTAAGTCCTATTATAGTCTTACCCATTGGCAGCTGATGCTCGGTAATTTGGGGGGGGGGTGCGGCAAACCAATGCGCATAAGTCAGTCCCCCCCCGTCAGTCGGTCAGTCAGTTGGCAGATGGCTCGTTCCTCCCCCCCCCCCCACGGTCTGCCTATTCGCTATTGTCGCACAATGGGTGGGCTCAGGGCGCAGTGCTCTGCGCCCCGAGACCAACCTTTTTTGAAGCCTATTAGAGCCTCTGACTCTAATCACGTGCTTCTAAAAAAAAAATCCCCTATTGGAATCCATGCGTCCGGCGCCCTGCGTGTAGATTAGGGGGCTGGATGCATGGATGGGGGGGCGGTGCCCCTGCGCCCCCTATGGACGGGCCGCCCCTGGTCTTACCTGTAGATACAAGATAAAAAATGGAGTTTACTACTGCCAGATCAGTTAGTAAAAGGGTAAATAGAAGGAGGTGATACATGGATGCAGAGGGAACGGACAGTGAAGGGGAGAAGAAGCAAAGTTGCATAGGTCAGGAAGCAGTCTGGGGGAGAGGAGGGGGAAGCCCAGCTACATAAAGCACACTGAACTGCACTGGGACAAGATTACAGGCAGCTATGAAACTGCTATAACAGTAAATTCTTCACCCCATGGGAATGCAACTGATTAGCTGTGACTGTGTCAGGAAGACAGAGCAATGGGGGAGAGAAATGAAAAATAACATACAGGCTGGGACAAGGAGTATAGGAAGAACTGCAGGGAGAGAAACAAAGTTACAGAGATAACAAACTCAGGAGCAGCAAAAAATGGTGGTATAATCAGCGCAACCCATATACATGGATAAAATAAATTAAATAAATGCAGTAAATAAATAAACGCACAAGGCTGCAAACAATCAGTGCTAAAAAGATAATAGAATCCGCGCTAAGGAATCAAAGGATATAAATAAGTACTAATAAGCTGCAGCCTCACTTAAACTATAGCCAAAAGACTATATAAATAGATAAGAATGGAGGTGATGGCGCTGCTTATATTATAAGGTGTAATTAGGTGGATATTCCTATGTAAACATATATCATCGGATGAATTGTATATAAAAAAGGCTATGGAGAATAGCCACCAGGTGGCGAGGTGTAATGTGCAAAGATGTGCTGAGATAAATAAATATGTGTATATATACAATATGCAATAGTGATAAAAATAAATAGTCAACAGAGTGAATCTATAAACAACATTAAATAAATCAATCAATAAATAATATAAAATGACTCAAAAATCACGATGATAAAAATTAGTAAAATAGTGCGGGAAAAGCTTGACCAAACAGGATAAATGTGCAAATATACAGGAGAGTATTATTCAAAGTGTACAAATAGGTGATAGTACTAAAAATATAAAAATTATTATAAAAATTAAAGTTCGTGATCAAAAAATTGTGCAAAAGCAATAAAGTGCGGGAAACTTCTTTCCAAAGTGTGACAATACGTAATAATCAGTCAATTCATATACTAGAATACATCCATAAATAGGTGAGTGTACCCAGTGAGATAGGTGGGCAGTGACTTACGGTGACCCCCAAGGTGGGTGACTGGTGAGCTGCAAAGTGGCTACTGATGAAAAACCTACTCACCAGATATACCCACCCCACACAGGGGTATAGAGTGGGTATTGTAGATATGCCTCGCTGGTCCTTACTCTGTGTAGTGGTTCCCTTCCTGGGGGAGAATGGTGTGGGGTCCGCGGGGTATCGCAGATATCCTAGCGTGGGGTCCAGTACTAGGGTCTTGTTCCAGTATGTCCGATGCTCCGTGGAGGGATCTAGTATGGCCACTCACAAGTATATGGATGGGAGGGTCATAGGAAGTGGAAAGACTCGATAGTGTGATATCGTAGGGGATATTTTATTCAGCAGTATACAATAAATGAATACTCACATTCAATCATATGGAAAACCATATTGATTGAATGTGAGTATTCATTTATTGTATACTGCTGAATAAAATATCCCCTACGATATCACACTATCGAGTCTTTCCACTTCCTATGACCCTCCCATCCATATACTTGTGAGTGGCCATACTAGATCCCTCCACGGAGCATCGGACATACTGGAACAAGACCCTAGTACTGGACCCCACGCTAGGATATCTGCGATACCCCGCGGACCCCACACCATTCTCCCCCAGGAAGGGAACCACTACACAGAGTAAGGACCAGCGAGGCATATCTACAATACCCACTCTATACCCCTGTGTGGGGTGGGTATATCTGGTGAGTAGGTTTTTCATCAGTAGCCACTTTGCAGCTCACCAGTCACCCACCTTGGGGGTCACCGTAAGTCACTGCCCACCTATCTCACTGGGTACACTCACCTATTTATGGATGTATTCTAGTATATGAATTGACTGATTATTACGTATTGTCACACTTTGGAAAGAAGTTTCCCGCACTTTATTGCTTTTGCACAATTTTTTGATCACGAACTTTAATTTTTATAATAATTTTTATATTTTTAGTACTATCACCTATTTGTACACTTTGAATAATACTCTCCTGTATATTTGCACATTTATCCTGTTTGGTCAAGCTTTTCCCGCACTATTTTACTAATTTTTATCATCGTGATTTTTGAATCAGTGCTATACCCTAAACACCAGTGAATACAAATACATAAATGATATTGCTGTGCCAAGTGAAAAAATTAAGTAATTGATTAATGCATATATACAGAATAAAATTATATATACTAATGTAAGAGCAAATCTGCTAGTGACCAAGTGAATAGTAAATTAAAGTCCCAAAAACTCTGTGAGAAAATGAATAGCCAAACAATCAAATCAAATAAAACTCTCTATCTTCATCTGTAATCAATATTAAGGCGCCAAAGTGCTCCACACTTCACTCAGGTGCTCCCGGTGACTAGTGCCAGATTCGCAGCTCACCTTAGGGATAGACTCCAAGGAGTCATACACGCATAAAGATCCTATGGACCAACAGCCTGTTATCTCCTCTCCTTCCACTTCAGCTGCCCTCCGAGTGCGACAGGAACTCAGCAAGAAATAAAGGGGAGAGGGAATCTAGTGCTCTCTGTTTTTAAAGCTTTATTTTAAATCAAAAGGTAGAAGTACACTTACATTCCCCAATACTTCAGCAGTGCGGGCTTGAAACAGCAGAAAAAACTTGATGACAGAACCTCCCAAGGACCGATGTGCTACGAGTAGGCTCCTCCCCCCGTACGCGTTACGTCAGATGACTTCGTCAGCGGGGTGGAGCCTCAATGATTGGTTTCATCTGCCGAGCAATCTCTGTAGCCGCCATCGCTAGCACTAGCTAGCACTGGGACTTTCTAATAGCCTTGCACTTTATTGCACTTGGTATTAGCATTGATTTGCTCTTACATTAGTATATATATATACCGTATTTTTCGCCGTATAAGACGCACTTTTTCTTCCCCAAAACTGGGGGGGGGGGGGAGTTGGTACGTCTTATACGACAAATACACATTTTGCCTGCTGACGTCGCAATGGGGGCGATGCCGGTGCATGCGTCAGTCACGCACCGTCACCGCCCGATCTCCTTCCCGCCGGACCGATCGGAACACCAAGAGAGCCGCCGTCAAAGAAGACAGAAGAGGACGAGAGGAGCAGCGCCGTGGACGGTTCCCGGAATCCCGCCGCCGTCAGAAGAAGAGGACGAGAGGAGAGGAGCAGCGCCATGGACGTCTCGCAGGCAGCCCAGGAGAGCAGGTAAGTGATTGAAGCCGATCTGTGCCATGCCTGTACCATCACCTGTGCCATGCCTGTACCATCACCTGTGCCATGCCTAAAACATCACCTGTGCCATGCCTAAACCATCAACTGTGCCATGCCTATACCCTCACCTGTGCCATGCCTATATCCTCACCTGTGCCATGCCTGTACCATCACCTGTGCCATGCCTATACCCTCACCTGTGTCATGCCTGTACCATCACCTGTGCCATGCCTATACCCTCACCTGTGCCATGCCTATACCCTCACCTGTGCCATGCCTATACCCTCACCTGTGCCATGCCTGTACCATCACCTGTGCCATGTCTATACCCTCACCTGTGCCATGCCTATACCCTCACCTGTGCCATGCCTGTGCCATGCCTATACCATCACCTGTGCCATGCCTACACCATCACCTGTGCCATGCCTATACCCTCACCTGTTGATATAAAATATTTTACTGCAGTATTTGGTTCAGAATCTTTTTTTTTCTAGATTTTCCTCCTTTAAAATTGGGTGCGTCTTATATACCGGTGCGTCTTATACGGCGAAAAATACGGTAATTTTATTCTGTATATATGCATTAATCAATTACTTAATTTTTTTCACTTGGCGCAGCAATATCATTTGTGTATTTAAACTCATGAGCAGAGCTAACACTAGAGCCAGGGCTGGGAGGCCCACACAAGGAGGCAGGGAGGGGGATTATTGAGGGACAACTGTCTCTTTCTCAGCAGATAAAAGCTGGCAGCAGGGAGAGGGGGAGAGATCAGCTTTCAGGTGCTGGAGGAAGATTTCTGTAAATGTCATTCATCACTAATCCCCCTTCCTGTGTGGGCCCCCCACCTGTGTGCTCGGGGCCCCTACAAGAGGACTGGTGGTCTCCCCCTATCAGCAGCCCTGCCTATCAATCTGTCTAGCTAACATCACATTTTGATGATGGATCCTTTAAAATAACAGTCACACCCAATTTACAATGACTGACTCTCAGTTGTCAGAAGAAACACAGATCTGCACAAAGCAGCACAACCATTCCGCATTTCGGGCGAATGTCTCGCAGCGTTTGTTCACGTTATTTTTTTTGTTGTTTTCTCTGCCAGACTGAAGCATGGAAGACGAAGAAGCGCGTCGCCCGGGACTGGAAAAGGAAACAATTGTATGTCGGCTCGTACAGTAATCTGGTCCGGTGTAATGTTAATCTGTAACAAGGACACAAACACAAAGTTTGGAAACGTTACCACCGAACCGCAGTGCTAACTTATAACTGCTCAGGGAGACAAAAAAATAACTATTAAAAAAAAAAAAAAAAAACACAAAAAAACCCTCATGTACCTGTCACTGAATATAATTTAAAAATGTGCCCTAAAGGAAAACACATTAATATTACATCTCATAAAAAAGAATTTAGAAAGCCTTTTTATTAGACTGCAGTCACTTTGCCGATTTCTAGGCTTGGATCGCCATCTAGTGGCTGCATGAGAACATTTCTCTCTTTTTCATGTTTAAAGTTATCAGAAGACAGTGCCAGGAGATTTTTTTTAACCTCTTGCTGCCCATTTAGCACATACAGTGAGGGGAAAAAAGTATTTGACCCCCTGCTTATTTTGTACGTTTGCCCACTGACAAAGAAATGATCAGTCTATAATTTTAATGGTCGGTTTATTTTACCAGTGAGAGACAGAAAAACAACAGAAATATCCAGAAAAACACATTTCAAAAAAGTTATACAGTAAAACCTTGGATTGCGAGCATAATTTGTTCCGGAAACATGCTTGTAATCCAAAGCACTCTTATATCAAAGCAAATTTCCCCATAAGAAATAATGGAAACTCAGATGATTCGTTCCACAACCGTTTATTCTTAAGTTCTTCAGTTTATAGTCCATATAAAAAGATTATAGCATTGTGATAGGTTATATAACCATAAAATGTCCATCCACAAATAGCCGCTTCCACAAGGGGATTAGAAACAAAATCCAGCAGGAGCTACAGAGTATCAAAGAGAAGAGAGCGCCTCTAATGGCACTTTTCCACTGCAAGTACCGGCTCGTACCGGCTCGGCTCTACTCGGCCTTGCTTGGCCCGGTTTGCTTTTCCACTGCTGGTACCGCATGGTATAGTGTCGGAACGGTTCGGTACGGTACGGTATAGGTTTGCTTTTCCACTAAAGTAGTACTAAAGTTAAGTGGGTGGGATAACAACGGGATGGGTGGGATTCTCTGACCAATCAGTGGCTAGTAGTGACTGCATGCAAAGGATTGTGGGATATGGTACCAGTTTGGTACCTGTTGGAACCACAATTGAGTAGGTACTGTTTTTTCAGAGCCGTACCGTACCGTACCATTCGGTTCCATGCAGTGGAAAAGCAAACCTATACCGTACCGTACCGAACCGTTCCGACCCTATACCATGCGGTACCAGCAGTGGAAAAGCACAAAAGCGTGCCGAACCGTTACGGTTCCATGCAGTGGAAAAGCGCCATAAGTGTAGCAATATGGTTCCATTTAATGAAGGTTTTAGCAACTCACATGGTTGATGAATAAAACAGGCACATCTAAGTATGCAGGCATCCGGGCTAAAGCTGTCCACGTAGACCATCTTCTGCAACGCCGGCTGCCAGTCTGTAATCCTGACTGGGAAGACCACCCTGCAGTAAAGCGATCTGAAAGCGAGGGGCAGCATGGAAGGGATGACGTAGATAGCGTTGTGGAGGACGGTCTATGTGGACAGCTTTACCCCGGATGCCTGCATCCTTAGATGTGTCTGTTCCAATCATCAACCATGTGAGTTGCTAAATGTTGTACCTTCATTAAATTTAACCCTATTGCTACACTTAGAGGCGCTTCTCTTTTATACTTAGCTGTGACTTGAGGCTACTTGTATATCAAGACATCGCTTGTATATCAAGTCAAAATGTATTTGAAAATTTAGCTTGTCTTGCAAAGCGCTCTCAACCCAAGTTACTCTCAAACCAAGGTTTTACTGTACATTGAATTTGCATTTTAATGAGTGAAATAAGTATTTGATCCCTTATCAATCAGCAAGATTTCTGACTCCCAGGTGTCTTCTATACAGGTAATAAGCTGAGATAAGGAGCACTCTCTTAACCACTTTACCACCGGAGGATTTTGCTGTCTTCCGTCCAGGCCACTTTTTGCGATTCGGCGCTGTGCGACTTCAACTGACAATTGCGCGGTCGTGCGACGCCGTACCCAAACGAAATTTACGTCCTTTTTTTCCCACAAACAGAGCTTTCTTTTGGTGGTATTTGATCACCTGTGCGATTTTTACTTTTTGCGCTATAAACAAAAAAAGCGTTTATTTTGAAAAAATAACAATATTTTTAACATTTTTTTTATATGAAATTCCCCCCAAAAAAGATGTAAAAACCAATTTTTTAAAAAATTTTTGGCCAATTTGTTTTCTGCTACCTATGTTTGGTAAAAAAAAATCGCAATAAGCGTATTTTGATTGGTTTGCGCAAAAGTTATTACGTTTACTAACAAAGGGAAAGATTTCTGTCATTTTTGGTGTTTTTTTTTTTAACGCGTAATGGCGGCGATCTGCGATTTTTTTTTGTGGGACTGCGACATTGCGGCGGACAGATCGGACCCTTGACTGACATTTTTGACACTTGTCCAGTGACATTACTGCAGTAATCAGTGCTATATATATGCACTGTTACTGTAAAAATGACACTGGCTGGGAAGGGGTTAATTTTATTGGAGAGGGAGGGGTTAATGTATGCCTGGTGCTTACTGACGTGTGGGGGGGGAGGGGACTGAGTGAGTCATGGACAGATCGGATGTCCAGCTATGCTGAACAGTCCGATCTGTCACTCCCTGTCACTATGGAGATCCGCCCGCTTGTGTTTACACAGGCGGGCGGATCTCCACACTAGATCCCCGGCGATCGGGGCAGAGCAGCGGCGATCGCCGCTGCTCCTCCCCTGGCCCGACTCCCGCTGTGAATGAAAACAGCGGGAGCGAGCCTCCGGCGGCGCGCAAGCGCCGCCCAGAAGGGGGAGTGTCTGACGACGTTAATACTACGTCGTCAGACGATAACGAACCACTTTGCCGCAGTAGTATTACCGTACTCAGACGGCAAGTGGTTAAAGGGAGTGCTCCTAGTCACAGCTTGTTACCTGTATAAAAGATGCCTGTCCACAGAAGCAATCAATCAGAAGCAATGTCTTTGATAGCGCCCATAGTAGGCGGGTGAAACGCGTCAACGCACTTCCTGGCAGACGGCAACCACACGACGTCACTTCCTATACCCCGTGGAACGCACGCCGGCAGCATTCCTGGAAGTGGACGCATATTACGCTGTTTATGTGGTTATCCTATGTTTTTATACTTCCTACCTATGTGAGTAGTTTTAATCTAGTTTCTGTAATAAATTATCCTGTGGGCTTCACTATGTTTGGCTCATTCCCTTCCTTTTGAGTGCTGACCGAGGGGGGACTGTATTTGAAGGTTGGAGACTTGCTGACCCATCTATCCCTAAGGGTTATATTATGCTGGAGGAACCACTGCATATTTGAGGCTTATTTACCATAGACGTCTGGTGAGTGGATCCCCAAAAGGGTCTTGTGACAGAACCATCTGACTTTGTATTATATTGTTGCTGCCTCCTTTCGTCTGTTTGTTCAGCTGTTCCACGGCCCGTACAGCCCCCTTTATTCCCCTATGTTTTAGCCAAACACCTTGCATGGTTTGGACTACTACAAATGGGACAGTCACATTCAGGAATAATGTCCCCCTTGTAAAATGACGATGTTTACCTGTATAGTATGAGGTCTCTGGACAGGAAGTACCACTCCTAATATGGTCATTCCAGGAAGTTCAATGAGGAGACGGACTGTCTGAGGTGGCTCTCCATTCACCTATTGTCGGGTGTGCTAATGAACTTGCCTGCTGTCTGCTAAGAGATGTAGTGACACTCAGAGTAATGTGTATTGAGGGCTCGTTAGGGAACCATTGTTCTGTGTCTGGCTATTGTGTACATTGATTGCCCCCTGGGGGCTTCTGTCTCCTTGCACCTGGCAGTCCTTCTGGTCAAGCTATCTGACCAATCACTGCTGAATCATTTTCAAGCCCTCATTTGCATGGCTGGAGAGGACCTTATGGGGAACTGCAGGTACTGTGCAATTGACCAATGGGAAAGCGGTTGTTGGGGGGAGGGATGTTCCAAATTCTGTATAAAAGTGTTCTGTGTTCTTCCAATAAATGTTGTTCCTGTTTTACCCTCAACTCGGAGCTTTGTCTCGTTTTTGGGAGGGGATTTACTATCTGTGGCTAGAGACTGTTTCCTGCTAACATAAGCCACTCGGTTACGGTGGCTATTCGGCGGTTTCATTCCTTTTTACGCTGAGGTTCGTAACAGGTCTTTTGGAGCACCTTCCCCCCGTGTGGAGCACTTCAAGCACTTTTTATTCAGCACCTTATTGAAATTTATATGTTGAGTGGACTATTCTGGACTGCACTTTATTCAACACCTTTGCACTATTAGCACTATAACTAATTTTTGATATTATTGCACCTTTATATGTATGAACTGTTTACATTTTTTACTACAAGTGCACTTTATTATAATTAATTATTTGATAATTTTACCATTGATTTATGATTATGCACATTCCTGGTAGCGCTGTTTTTTCTGACATTCAAAAAAATACCAATACTGATCACTAGATGGAGCTGAGGGGCATTCTTTTTTTAGTCGGCGCCATCTATTGGCCATACCCCATTCACACATTTGAATTGTAGAGAGTATAGCCTGTAAAAATTCAATTTTGCCCCATTGCATAGAACAAATTTACTTGCAGTTTGGATGAACATTTTTTTTTTTTTTTTTTTTCATATTTTACTAAATATATGTGAATTATCACTAGTTATTTATGACCTGGTATCAGCCTCTTGTTGTACAGCAGAGTTCAGACTGGAAGAAGTAGAAGCAGTAGGAGGAGGCAATCAGTTCATGTGCTGACAAGAAGCATGCTGATAGAAGGAGAGAGCAGAGTGATGGAGAGATGACATCATCACAGTGCTGCTTCTCCTTTAACTGGACTACTACAGTGGGGGCGGGCAGTGCCGGGACAAGGTCATCCAGCGCTCAGGACAAGGATGCCAAACTGCGCCCCCCCCCTTCCCTTAGGGTTAAGGTCAAGGCCCCCCCCCCCCCCCATACCTGCAATAAACCATTGCGCCCAGGGCTACTCTGCCTCCTGCCCACCCCTTGTCCCAGCCCTGGGGGTGGGTCCAAGATAACCTGGGCTCAGAGGAAGTGGGTTGATTGATGCTGGCCAGCAGGCTGCATTCTAACTTAAACTGAACATCTCAAGTTAGAATGCAGGCTTAAACAGAGTTTTAAAAATTATTTTAAGCCAAAGGAAAGTTAGTTATTGGGGAAAACAAATCTGCCAATTTTTCAATTTCATTGAAGTCTTCTGGGGTCAAAAACACTGGAAGTTTGTAACGCAAAGGGAGCTTATGTACTTTTTTTGAGCTTCAAGTGACACTGCGCTCAGGTGAGAACAGACATGATTGAAAATCATGGGATTTTGGCTGTTTTGGAGCTTCAAAATGCATAGGTGTGATTGGGGGAGACTCAGACTGAGGACATCTTGTGGCAGAAAAAGACACTGCAGGAGAAATCTCAGGATTGAAGCCACTGATTGTAGGAAAACCTGGTTTTATTATTTTATATTTGTTGGGCTCTCTGTTTTTATCTTGATATTTATAGATGGAGTTCTGCTTTACCCTTTATACCACCATATCTCCTATGTCGGTAGCGGGGGGGGGGGGGGGGGTGTTGTACACATTTTCCAGGCAGCTGCAGCCACTGGTAGTTTGTGTAAATTTGATAAGAGACACCTGATTGCTTTCACACACGGTAATGTAATTTGAAAAGTAATGCACCTCCCCCAACATAATGGCAACTTTTTTTTTAGGATTTCTTTTCAGCCGCGCCCGCAGGCTATTTAAAGCGGAGTTCCGGCCTCAAAATCCATAAAATCGATTTTGGGAACCTGAAAAAGAAATGGATACTGACAATTTTTTTTTTTTGGTCACTTACCTTGATATTGAAGAAAATATACTCACCTTCCTTCCACTTCCTCCCTCTGCGGCCGCGGCCCGCGCCGTCACTTCCTGTTTGCAATTATTCCTGGGAGCTGAACTTGTCAGTTCCGGTACAGGCGCGGCATTCCCTGCTAAACAGCTTCTGGGCATGCACCGGAAGTGACGAGCGGGGCCGGTGCAGTGCATTGTGGGACTCGGACGTCACGGAAGAGGACACGGAAGAGGACACAGAAGAGGACGCTGCGGCTTCAGCTGCCCACACCTGAGATGGCAGCGCTGGAGAAGAAATTTTCAAGGTAAGTATTTCTTCTTACAGGTAAGTGCGACCCGGGACAGTTCGGAGACTATCCATTATAGAATGTACTAGCCCTGACTGTCCCGGGGTATTTTTAGCTCAAATTGACCCCCGAGGCCGGAACTCCGCTTTAAAGAGATTTGGATTGGGGTCAGTGGTAGGCGGAGCCCCTGAGGATGTCCATGCGCATGAAACATGTCAGGTGGGGTCTTACACACTGACCTCACGCCACTGTCTCTGGTTCATGGAGCGACAGCCATCAGAGTAAGTCCGGCCGCATTTCTTTTTTACTCCATGTGGATTCTTATATTGTTTTAATGGATGTACTATTGTAAATATATGAAATGGTGTTGCGCAAACTCAGTAAAAAAAAAAAAAAAACAATAACCAATTAATAATCAAATAGTCCATAACGACATAAAATATTCAAAATAAAAGCAAAAAAAGTGCATATTATTAATCAGTTCATAATAAAGTGCACAAGTGTTGAAAGTACATAAAAGTTTGTATCCGAAAATATTAACCACTTCTGGACAGGAAGGATTTGCACCCTTAATGACAAGGATTTTTGTTTGCGATTCGGCACTGCGTTACTTTAACCACTTTACCACCGGAGGATTTTGCTGTCTTACGTCCAGGCCACTTTTTGCGATTCGGCACTGTGCGACTTTAACTGACAATTGCGCGGTCATGCGACACCGTACCCAAACTAAATTTAGGAACTTTTTTTCCCACAAACAGAACTTTCTTTTGGTGGTATTTGATCACCTCTGCGATTTTTACTTTTTGCGCTATAAACAAAAAAAGAGTGTAAATTTTTGAAAAAATAACAATATTTTTCACATTTTTTTATATGAAATTCCCCCCCAAAAAAATGTAAAAATCTAATTTTTTTTTAATTTTTGGCCAATTTGTTTTCTGCTACCTATGTTTGGTAAAAAAAACAAAAACAAAATAAGTGTATTTTGATTGGTTTGCGCAAAAGTTATTGCGTTTACTAACTAAGGGAAAGATTTCTGTCATTTTTGGTGTTTTTTTTTTTTGAACGAATAATGGCGGCGATCTGCGATTTTTTTTTGCGGGACTGCGACATTGCGGCGGACAGATCGGACCCTTGACTGACATTTTTGACACTTTTGGGGGTACCAGTGACATTACCGCAGTAATCAGTGCTATACATATGCACTGTTACTGTAAAAATGACACTGGCAGGGAAGGGGTTAATTTTATTGGAGATGGAGGGGTTAATGTATGCCTGGTGCTTACTAACGTGTGTGGGGGGAGGTGACTGTGTCACACAGGGACAGATCGCACAGCTATGCTGAACCCTGCAATCTGACCCTGTTTGTCACTTAGGAGATCCGCCCGCTTGTGTTTACACAGGCGGGAGGATCTCCACACTCGATTCCCCGGCGATCGGGGAAGAGCAGCGGCGATCGCCGCTGCTCCTCCCCTGGCCCGACTCCCGCTGTGACTGAAAACAGCGGAAGCGAGCCTCCGGCGGCGCGCGAGCGCTGCCCACAAGGGGAGGAGTCCAGCGACGTAGGTCTACGTCGCTGGACGGAATCAAGCCACTTTGCCGCAGTACAGTCCCAGTGACTGGTCGGCAAGTGGTTAACGAAAAATTGCACGGTTGAGCATTGCTGAAATAAAATTGATGTCCTTTTTTTTCCCACAAATAGAGATTTCTTTTGGTGGTATTTGATCTCCCTGTGCGATTTTTCTTTTTTGCTCTATAAACAAAAAAAAGAGTGACAATTCTGAAGAAAAAAAACAAAAATGTTTTTCACTTTCTGCTATATAACATTCTCAAAGAAGAAAAAAAAAATCAATTTTTTTCATCCATTTAGGCCAATTTGTATTCTGCTACATATTTTTGGTATAAAAAAAAAATTGCAATAAGCGTAGTTTGATTGGTTTGCACAAAAACGTTATTGCGTCTACTAACTACGGGAAAGATTTATGTCATTTTTATTTATTTTTTATTTTTTTACTAGTAATGGGGGTGATCTGCGATTTTTAGCGGGACTGCGACATTGCGGCGGACAGATCGGACCCCTAACTGACATTTTTGACATTTTTGGGGGGGACCAGTGACATTACTACAGTAATCAGTGCTACAAATATGCAGTCACTGTAATAATGACACTGGCAGGGAAGCGGTTAACCTAGGGGCGATCAAAGGGTTAAGTGTGAGCCTATGGGGTGTTTTCTATTTGTGAGGGGGATGGGCTTGTGAAATGATCATAGAGACCTGTGATCCTATATAGAAGGATCACAGGTGATCTGTGATCATTTCAGAGAGAAGAACGGTCTTGCTGTGTTTACAACAGCTGACCGTTCTTCTCTCTCAGTGGGGAGCAAGCATCGGCATTACCCCTGCCTAGTGAGGGTGGGAGCGAGCTGCCGGCGGCGCGCGCTGGCCCCCCAGCACCAGGCACGTGATTGACATAGGGCTACGTCTGTTCGCTCATGAGAGGCTGCCTGCCGCAGTAAATATGTGGCGGGCGGTCTTAAAGCGGTTAATCAACGTGCCCAGTTGTTTTTCGTCCATGATATCAGCTTTAGTGTGACAACATGAAAACATATAGTGTCCCTCCACCCTATTGTGACACCTATGTGCTTCCAGTATTCTCACCTCAGTGAGTAATCAAATGCACTTTTGAATAGTGTAGTATTGCAGTGTAGCAAAGTGTAGTCTCCATCATCACTTCCAGTCCAGGATGCCCTACATGTTACGTCACGTACATGTACAGGGAACCCTCATGAAGTCATGTGTATGTGACGTAACACGTAGGGTTTTTCTGATGAAGTCACATGTACGTGACGTAACGCGCAGGGCATCCCAAACCAGAAGCGATGTTAGAGTCTACACTATGCTGAGTGTGACAAACTCACTCAGGACAGGGGCTTTTGGATGGGACTGCAGGCTAGCCTCTTGCCTACTGGCTATAGGCCCTGGCTTGCGAGGGAACACTGCTCTTTGCGGGATGTATGCTGGGGGGACCCTTGAAGTAATGTTACTTTGGATTCAAGTCCACATCTCTCCAAAACACACAGACTCTAGGACTCTATGCCTAGGATCCATGGTAAAGGCCTAGCTGCCTATTGCCAATAGGGGACTGCTCCGCACAGTCAGGCTCATGGCAGATGCTAATATCATCAGCTCAACCACCTGTCTTCCACACATTGTTGATTGCGCTGATTAACTCACCTATTGTGGACTGTGGGGATGTGTTTACACGTTTAATAATGTGTATTGTACTTTATGAGCTTAATGACAGCTACTCTGCTAGTTAATTATCTCAAATTAACTGCTTTAAGATCGCCTGCCACGCATTTACTGCAGCAGGTAGCCTCCCCTGCATGAACCGACGTAGCCCTACGTCAGTCGCATGCCTGGTGCTGGGGAGCTCCCGCCCTCACTAGCCAGCGTGGATGCCAATGCATGGGGAAGGCGGCAATCACCGGGCACCCTTGAGAGAGAAGAACGGGCAGCTGTTGTAAACACAGCAGACCATCCTTCTCTCTGAAATGATCACAGAGCGCCTGTGATCCTTCTATATAGGATCACAGATCTGTATGATCATTTCACAAGCTCCTCCCACATACAGTTAGTAAACACTCCCTTTGGCTCACACTTAACCCTTTGATCACCCACTAGGTTAACCCCTTCCCTGCCAGTGTCATTAGTACAGTGACAGTGCATATTTATAGCACTGATTACTGTAGCAATGTCACTGGTACCCCCCAAAAGTGTCAAAAATGTCAGTTAGGGGTCCGATCTGGCCGCCGCAATGTCACAGTCCCACTAAAAATCGCTGATCACCGTCATTACTAGTAAAAATTTAAAAAATGACATAAATCTTTCCCCTAGTTTGTAGACGCGATAACTTTCGCGCAAACCAATCAATATACGCTTATTGGGATTTTGTTTTTTACCAAAAATATGCAGCAGAATACAAATTGGCCTAAAATGATGAAAAAAAAATTATTTTTATTGGGAATGTTAAATAGCATAAAGTGAAAAATAAAAATCGCACAGGTGCTCAAATACCATCAAAAGAAAGCTCTATTTGTGGGGGGGGGGGGGGGGGGAAGGATATCAATTTTATTTGGATACA
This sequence comes from Pelophylax lessonae, assembly GCF_965119305.1. Lineage (NCBI taxonomy): Eukaryota > Metazoa > Chordata > Amphibia > Anura > Ranidae > Pelophylax > Pelophylax lessonae. Next base: position 8,262,218 of record NC_138774.1, on the reverse strand, counting down.
GTGTCGCACGACCGCGCAATTGTCCGTTAAAGTAATGCAGTGCCCAATCGCAAAAAAATGTCCTGGTCATTAAGGGGCAAATCCTTCTTTTTTTGATTATAGCGCAAAAAATAAAATCGCACAGGTGATCAAATATCACTAAAAGAAAGCTCTATTTGTGGGGGGAAAAAAGGACATCAATTTTATTTGGGTACAGCGTCACATGACCGCTTGACCATTAAAGTAACGCAGTGCCGAATCGCAAAGAAATGGCTTGGTCATTAAGGGGGCAAATCCTTCCAGTCCAGAAGTGGTTAATAATGTGTATTGTACTTCAGGAGCTCAATGACGGCAAGTCCGCTAGTTAATTAGCTCAAGTTAATTAAATGACTGTCATCTATTAGTTGTTAGTGGGAAAGTAGAATACGGTTTGTGTTGGTTGTTCCTTAGATATGTTAACCACTTTGAGACCGGAAGATTTTGCTGCTTAATGACCAGGCCCTATTTTGCGATTCGGCACTGCGTTACTTTAACGGACAATTGCGCAGTCGTGCAAAGCTGTACCCAAACAAGATTGACTTCCTTTTTTCCCCACAAACAGAGCTTTCTTTTGGCTGTATTTCATCACCTGTGTGATTTTTATTTTTTGCGCTATAAACAAAAAAAGAGTGACAATTTTGAAAAAAAAAAAAAAAAACAATATTTTTCACATTCTTCTATATGACACTCCCAAAAAAAAAAATTGTTTAACATGTTAGGCCAATTTGTTTTCTGCTACATATTTTTGGTTAAAAAAAAACGCAATACGCATATTCTGATTGGTTTATGCAAAAGTTATCGCATCTACAAACTACGGAAAAGATTTATGTAATTTTTATTGTTTTTTTTTTTTTTTACTAGTAATGGTGGCGATCTGCAATTTTTTTGTAGGGCTGCAACATTGTGGTGGAAAGATCGGACCCCTAACTGACATTTTTTACACTTTTGGGGGGACCAGTGACATTACTACAGTAATCAGTGCTAAAAATATGCACTGTCACTGTAATAATGCCATTGGCAGGGAAGGGGTTAATACTGTGGGTGATCAAGGGGTTAAATGAAAGCCTAGGGAGTAATTCTAACTATGGGGGAGGCGGGGTTGGGCTTGTGAGATGACCATAGAGACATGCGATCCTATATAGCAGGATCGTATGGTCTCTGTGATCATCTCAGGGAGAAGGACGGACAGCTGTGTTTACATCAGCTGTCCGTCCTTCTCTCTCAGCGGGGAGAGATCGCCGGTGTCAGGCGGCCATCGGAGCCGCCTGACACTCGCGCCAGCTTCCCCGCTGATAAGCGGGGGCGGGAGCACGGAGCCCCCAAGCTCCTCCCAGGCAAACGCCGTACATGTATGGGACTTTGCCGCAGTACATCTGTGGCGGATAGACGTAAAGTGGTTACTTATATCTCTGTACAGAATTTCATCTGTATATGATAATGTAATCAGGCACCTGACCTGGTGGGGTATATATTCGGTGTGAGTTTTTTCAATAAATGTTCCAGATCTTATACAAGCTATTCTCAGCTAATTTTGTATGGGGGCGGCTAGAATATCTGATATCTATGTTCAAGACTGAAGGAAGTGGTATTCTGACGGAAGCCCACAAGCGCATTGTGGGGGTCGCGGTTCTGTTACACTGAGTATTTGATATACCAGATGCGTTTTATTCACTATTTTGATGCTGGGGTTATCCCTTTATTAAAATAGATTTTATTGACAATATTACACTATGGGAGGTCACTTTGCTTTACCCCAACATTTGGACAAGCGCGTAAGGGGTGTTTTAAAGGGACCATTACCCCAGTATACCCAAACATACTAAACGGGACAACAACCGGACTAACAGCGATGGAGGAGTATATCTATGTGTACTTAATAGCGCATTTGATTACTCACTGAGGTGAGAATATAGGGAGCACATAGGTGTCACAATCAGGTGGAGGGACACCATATGTTAATTTCATGTTCTTACACTAAAGTTGATATCACGGTACAATCACCTGACTTTATCGGGAAAACCCTACGCGTTACGTCACGTACACATGACTTCATCAGGGTTCCCTGTATGTGAACGTGACGTAACATGTAGGGCATCCTGGACTGGAAGTGATGACGGAGACTACACTATGCTACACTGCAATACTACACTATTCAAAAGCGCATTTGATTACTCACTGAGGTGAGAATATAGGGAGCACATAGGTGTCACAATCAGGTGGAGGGACACCATATGTTAATTTCATGTTCTTACACTAAAGTTGATATCACGGTACAATCACCTGACTTTATCGGGAAAACCCTACGCGTTACGTCACGTACACATGACTTCATCAGGGTTCCCTGTATGTGAACGTGACGTAACATGTAGGGCATCCTGGACTGGAAGTGATGACGGAGACTACACTATGCTACACTGCAATACTACACTATTCAAAAGCGCATTTGATTACTCACTGCGGTGAAAATATCGGGAGCACATAGGTGTCAAAATCGGGTGGAGGGACACCATATTTAATTTCATGTTGTGACACTAAAGTTGATATTACGGCAGAAAAACAACTGATTATTATTTTTGGATACAACTTTTAAGCACTTTCAGCACTTGTGCACTTTATTATGAACCGATCAATGATATGCACTTTTTGTGATTTTATTTTGAATATTCTATATCATTACGGACTATTTGATTATTAATTGGTTATTGTTTATTATTGAGTTTGACCATTTTTATAAATTTACAATAGTACATCCATTAAAGCAATATTAGAATCCACATAGTATATTAACAAATAGGGCCGGACTTAACTCGCCGCTCCTAGAACCAGGGACAGCGGCATGGCGTCAGCATGTAAGGCTCCACCCGACGCGGTTCATATGCATGCACATCCTCAGGGGCTCCGCCTACCACTGGCATCAATCCAAATCTCCTTAAATAGCCTGCGAGCACAGTTGAAAAAATTGCAGTGGCCGTAAACTGGCTATGGCGGAACTCTATCCATAAATAACAAGATAAAAACAAAGAGCCCATCAAATATAAAATAATAAAACCAGCTTTTGCCGCAATCTGTGGCTTCAATCCAGAGATTTTTCCTACAGAGTCTTTGAACAGATCAATGATGTGGACTTTTTGTGATTTTATTTTGAATATTCTATGTTGTTATGGACTATTTGAATATTAATTTGTCATCGTTTATTATTGCACAACACCATTTCATATATATACAATATCATTGCTTGTGGGAACACAGTAGGTGTCTGTGGCAACAATATCTGATATTTATTTTGAGCACATGCATAGACAATAAGCACATTATTGTAACACATTGTTTATTTTTATAAATTGGGGTATTGGGGGCACAGAGCTACAATTTATTATCATTTTAATGGATGTACTATACTACCAATAAATACTACACTATACATTGTATAATACTCTTTCAGATCCGGGCGGTGAGAAATTCCCATACAGGGCGGAGGTTTGGCTACATTTTATGCTTATTGAAGATGATACAATGGAAACCTTGTGTGGGTGGATTGTTATAATAGGCTAATACAGTATCTCATAATCTCATAAAAGTAAGTACACCCCTCACATTTGTGTAAATAACAGCCACCTGTCATTCTTCCCTGTGTAAGAATGGAGATCATACGGTTCTGCTATGTAGGACCGTTGATCTCTGTTCTTACACCTCAAGCCACATCCAATCACAGTTAGAAGCACGCCCCTAGAGACACACTTAACCCCTCCTTCTCAAATAAAGTTAACTCCTCCCCTGCCAGTGTAATTTTACAGTAACAGTGCATATGTATAGCACTGATTACTGTAGTAATGTCACTGGTAACCCCAAAAGTGTCAAAAATGTCAGTCCAGGCTCCGATCTTTCAGTCCCGCAAAAAAAAAATCGCAGATCGCCGCCATTACTCGTTAAAAAAAAAAAAACAACAAAAATGACAAAAACCTTTCCCGTAGTTAGTAAACGCAATAACTTTCCAATCAAAATACGCTTTTTGCGATTTTTTTTACCAAAGATAGGTAGCAGAAAACAAATTGGCCTAAAATGTTAAAAAAAATTTGATTTTTACATTTTTTTGGGGGAATTTGATATAAAAAAATGTGAAAAATATTGTTATTTTTGCAAAATTGACGCTCTTTTTTTGTTTATAGCGCATGATCAAAAAATCGCACAGGTGATCAAATACCACCAAAAGAAAGCTCTGTTTGTGGGAAAAAAAGGACGTCAAATTAGTTTAGGTACAGCGTCGCACGACCGCGCAATTGTCCGTTAAAGTCACGCAGTGCCGAATCGCAAAATAGGCCCTGGTCAGGAAGGGGGTAAAATCTTCCGGGGCTTAAGTGGTTAAGGACTAAAGGATGCAGATCTTTAAACGGGGGAAGCGGGGGGGGGGCGCATTTCATTATTTTACTTGTTGTCTTGCTTTGTTTTATGATTGGGCCTATCTGTTATCACCTCCTGTTACAGAATCGGAATCCCATAACAAATACAAGAAACAGATTTTGTCCTCTCACTTATGTTTTCTTTAAAAACGGTAATATTACCAATTCTCCAGGGAGAGGCAAACTTTTGTCACAACTGTACAAACATCCATTATAACTGTGGCAGCGGAGGAGATATGTGTGATAATATTATCATGTAGCTAAACTTGAAGGCCTTTTTTTCACACTTGCTCAGAATTTTAAACTGATGCTGAAGGTGTTTTATTTTTATGCATATGATATAATATACGGTGAAGGTGATTGGCTTTTGGCGATATGATTTACAGCAGAAGATCATCGGTGTAATACACCTCCGGGAGGATGAGGGTCTTGTGAATCAATGATTGTTCTTCTGCCTACCTCTGCCGTGTGCATGTTAATTCAGGATGGTCAAAGCTTGGAAAAAATCCAGAACTTTGTGTAAATGCAATGTACAATTCTAGTTTTGAAGACACGCAGGTCTCCTTTTTTAAAGATGAGGAAACATAGTAAGAACTTACACAAATGTGATTGATATATACAGTATCTCACAAAAGTGAGTACACCCCTCACATTTGGGTAAATACAGTATCTTATTCTATCTTTTCATGTGACAACACTGAAGAAATGACACTTTGTTACAATGTAAAGTAGTGAGTGTACAGCTTGTATAACAGTGTAAATTTGCTGTCCCCTCAAAATAACTCAACACACAGCCATTAATATCTAAACCGCTGGCAACAAAAGTGAGTACACCCCTAAGTGACAATGTCCAAATTGGGCCCAATTAGCCATTTTCCCTCCCCGATGTCATGTAACTCATTAGTGTTACAAGGTCTCAGGTTTGAATGGGGAGCAGGTGTGTTACATTTGGTGTTATCGCTCTCACTCTCTCATACTGGTCACTGGAAGTTCAACATGGCACCTCATGGCAAAGAACTCTCTGAGGATCTAAAAAAAAGAATTGTTGCTCTACATAAAGATGGCCTAGGCTATAAGAAGATTGCCAAGACCCTGAAACTGAGCTGCAGCATGGTGGCCAAGACCATACGGCGGTTTAACAGGACAGGTTCCACTCAGAACAGGCCTCGCCATGGTCGACCAAAGAAGTTGAATGCACGTGCTCAGCATCATATCCAGAGGTTGTCTTTGGGAAATAGACGTATGAGTGCTGCCAGCATTGCTGCAGAGGTTGAAGGGGTGGGGGGTCAGCCTGTCAGTGCTCCGACCATATGCCGCACACTGCATCAAATTTGTCTACATGACTGTCATCCCAGAAGGAAGCCTCTTCTAAAGATGATGCACAAGAAAGCCCACAAACAGTTTGCTGAAGACAAGCAGACTAAGGACATGGATTACTGGAACCATGTCCTGTGGTCTGATGAGACCAAGATAAACTTGTTTGGTTCAAATGGTGTCAAGCGTGTGTGGCGGCAACCAGGCGAGGAGTACAAAGACAAGTGTGTCTTGCCTACAGTCAAGCATGGTGGTGGGAGTGTCATGGTCTGGGGCTGCATGAGTGCTGCCGGCACTGGGGAGCTACAGTTCATTGAGGGAACCATGAATGCCAACATGTACTGTGACATACTGAAGCAGAGCATGATCCCCTCCCTTCAGAGACTGGGCCGCAGGGCAATATTCCAACATAACAACCCCAAACACACCTCAAAGGTGACCACTGCCTTGCTAAAGAAGCTGAGGGCAAAGGTGATGGATTGGCCAAGCATGTCTCCAGACTCTAACATTTACCAGCTCTGTGATGTCATCATGGAGGAGTGGAAGAGGACTCCAGTGACAACCTGTGAAGCTCTGGTAAACTCCATGCCCAAGAGGGTTAAGGCAGTACTGGAAAATAATGGTGGCCACACAAAATATTGACACTTTGGGCCCAAATTGGAAAATGTCACTTAGGGGTGTACTGACTTTTACTGACATTAACCACTTGCCGCCCGCCCACCGTCAAATGACAGCAAAGCGGAATGGTGCGGCTCTCGTTTTGTGGACGGCATCATATGACGGCGCCCCCAGAACGGCCTCTCTCGCGCACCCACAGGGGCGCGCAGTGTGGCGATCGTGGCCGCACCGTGTTTTTCTAGGACACGACGCGACCCCGATCTTGGTAAAGAGCTAATGACAGGGCTCTTTACCCATGTGATCGGCTGTGTCCCATCACAGCCGGTCACATATAAATGAGGAAGTGCTGTTTATCGGCTCTCCTCGCCTCACACTGTCAGAGTGTGGCGAGGAGAGCCAATCAGTGGCTCCTCCTCAAAGAGGAGTCTAAGACAGGTAATCAGGGCACTGATCATCAGTGCCCTGATTACAGAAAAGTAAAAAAACAGTGCCCACAGCGCCAAAATTCAGTACCCACATTCAGTGCCCATAGTGCTGCCAGTCAGTGCCCATCAGTGCCTGCTCATCTGTGCTGCACATCAGTGTTCATCAGTGCCACCCATCAGTGCTCATCAGTGCTGCCCGTCAGTGCCGCCTGTCAGTGCCACCCATCAGTGCTGCCCGTAAGTGCCACCTATCAGTGCCCATCAGTGCCACCTCTCAGTGCCTATCAGTCTCGCCTTTCAGTGCCGCCTATCAGTGCTCATCAGTGCCGCCTATCAGTGCCACCTATCAGTGCCCATCAGTGCAGCATATTAGTACCTCCTCATCAGTGCCTCCTCATCAGTGCAGCCTATCAGTGCCAATCAGTACCGCCTTTTCAGCGCACATCAGTGAAGAAGAAAAATTACTTGTTTTCAAAATTGACTGACAGAAAATAATTTAAATTTTCTGTCTTTTTTTTTTTTTTTAGTAAGAAATACAAAACCCAGCAGTGATTAAATACCACCAAAAGAAAACTATATTTGTGTGAAATAAATGATAAAAATTTCATATGGATACAGTGTAGCATGACCGCGCAATTGTCATTCAAAATGTGACAGCGCTTAAAGCTGAAAATTGGCCTGGGCAGGAAGGGGGTGAAAGTGCACTGTGTTGAAGTAGTTAACGGCTGTGTGTTGAGTTATTTTGAGGGGACAGTAAATTTACACTGTTATACAAGCTGTACACTCACTACTTTACATTGTAGCAAAGTCTCATTTCTTCAGTGCTGTCACATGAAAAGATTAAGAATAAAATATTTACAAAAATATGAGGGGTGTACTCACTTTTGTGAGATACTGTGGATATATATTTTTTTTCTGCTGGAACTTGGTGGAACTCAGTTCCACCACCTCTGGCTCAGGCCCTCTCCTCCCGGCTCACCAATATCACTGGTAAACTCAGACAGCTGGTTTCTGTGTTTACCAGTGATAGCTTGTCTCCCAGCAGCTCCCACAGATCTGATTTCCTGAGCGGCTCCCCCTGAGTGCAGGATGGGGACAAGGGAGATGTAGGTGCCCAGGGTGCAATGCAAAGCTTATATCCCCACTGGATGAGCTCCTGCAAGTGATAAAAGAGGAGCCACCTACAGTGTGCGGGGAGGTACTAGAGTAAGACATGTGGAAGATGGTGGAGCTTTTAACCACTTTGCCTCTCACACCTGTTCACCCCTTATGGACCAGAGCAATTACAGTAAATTAAAGCGGAGTTCCACCCTAAATTTATACTTACCTCCATCTTCTCGCTCCGGGTCACCTGAAAAACAAATGGATAATCGCAATTTTGTTTTTTTTTTTACTTACCTTGTAGAGAAAATATACTTACCTTGCTTACTTCTTCCTACCCTCGGTGGCCACGGCGATTCGTCACTTCCTGGCTTTTGCAATGATTCCTGGGAGCTGAATGTCATCGTTCCCAGGAATCATTGCGCCTGCACCGGCCCCGACGTCAGTTCCGGAGAGCGCGCGTCATTCCCTTCTAAACAGCTTCTGGGCATGCCCAGAAGCTGTGGAGGGATGACGCGCGCGCCCCGGTAGTGACGTCGGAGCCGTTGCAGTGCATCGTGGGACCGAAGAAGAAGGAAGAGGACGCGGAAGAGGATCGCGCTGGCTTCAAGCTGCCCACACCTGAGATGGCAGCGCTGGACAAGACATTTTCAAGGTAAGTATTTCTCCCAAAAGGTAAGTGCAACACGGGACAGATCAGAGGCTAGCCATTGTGGAATGTGCTAGCCCTGACTGTCCCGGGGGTATTTTTATTAAAAAATGTATAACCAGGGTGGAACTCCGCTTTAAGCCCTAATAGGGGTTAACAGCGGGACATTTAATTTAAAAAAATAAAACTTTTTTTTACTTGTCAGGTTGCTTAAACCGACTTCATCTGCAGATTGAAGTTCATCCCTTTAGACTGTAGATGAATAAACAGAATGATACAAAATAAAACAATGTTTCTTTTTATCTTTCGGTATTCGTGACTGAGCAATGTTGTTGATAAACATTGCCAGACTGCTTTTTTATGTAGCACCCTCCTAGCTAGGTGCTAGAGTAGAGAGTGAGTATAGTTTTGGCTCTGTCTGGCTATTAGAGGAGCAGCAGGCAAATTCTATATTGCTTTCTGCTTAACAGAGAGCAGGATCTGTGAGTTAGGTCTGCTCAGGGTGCTCAGTGTGTGATTCATCTGGTCTAGGGAGTGTTTCACACTGGTACAATAGGGAGGCATATTGGACAGTGGAGGAACCAGGCCAATGGGTACACAGGTTTTGATACAGCCTCGGTGATGATTGGCACAGACTGGTTGTCTCGGTGCATTCTGGCGTGTGGTATAAAAGCCAGGAGCACATGTGCTCGGGGTCTTTGGCTGGTGAGCAGAATCCCGGAGGGAGGGGGGCTACTGCCTCCTCCTCTGTAGCTGTTGGTGCGTGGTCACAGGCAGTCGGCCAGGTGGACCAGAAGGAAGGAGCTGAACCCAGAGGTCCAGGAGAACTGACTGGAGGGTTTGAGACACTGGAGACCCTGGAAAAACAGTATCGTGAGTACAGGGGATTGTGTCTAGGGGCCTGACCTGAGAGGGGGCCACCCGGAGTAGAATAGTCAGAGGACTGGTGTCAGCTGGTGGAGTTAAAGGGGGTGCTAGGCGAGTACCCTGATAGTTACTCAATCAAGTCTTAATCTTAAACTTCATCTAGTGGCAAGGTGAACCAGCAGCCTGCCTGCAGCTACAGACAGCAGTCCTCATCTTTTGTAAATAGTTCAATTCTGGAGTGTCCCACTACTCCCTTCTCCTATCCCTATTTAAAATAAAACCACAAAAACAACTGCAACCCCTAAACTGTTTATTGACTGAGCCAGAAGAAAAGAGTTAAATTTTGCATGCATTGTGCAACAGGGTCCAGATATAGCCTTCAATCTCGCTCAGCCAATGTCCCAAGTATAAAGGAAAGACAAAGCCTCGAAGGGTAATACTGCTACACTTTTATTTACTAAATAGCAGAAAGGTACTCAAATGGTAACAACACATGAGGCACATCAAAGAAACTCACACACCACTGAGTCCAGCGGATGTGATGGCATCAGCTCAGACTCCACCACAATGCGTTTCGTCTTAGATGTGTTCTCAAGAGGCCAGTATACTGTATATACATACCTAATGATGATAAACAGGGTCCACCTGGGACCAATCATTTGTCCTTGCATTGAAAATGCCAACTCCCAAATAAAAACGAGGAAAAGGGTCCAGATATAGCCTTCAATCTCGCTCAGCCAATGTTCCAAGTATAAAGGAAAGACAAAGCCTCGAAGGGTAATACTGCTACACTTTTATTTACTAAATAGCAGAAAGGTACTCAAATGGTAACAACACATGAGGCACATCAAAGAAACTCACACACCACTGAGTCCAGTGGATGTGATGGCATCAGCTCAGACTCCACCACGATGCGTTTCGTCTTAGATGTGTTCTCAAGAGGCCAGTATACTGTATATATATATATATATATATATATATATATATATATATATATATATATATATATACCTAATGATGATAAACAAGGTCCACCTGGGACCAATCATTCGTCCTTGCATTGGAAATGACAACTTCCAAATAAAAATGAGGGAAAGTAGTCAATCTTAGCCATGGCCCCAACATGCACAGGGCAACAGTGCTATGGTATACACTTAGAAGCTAACTTAGGTTGCTTTTCTTCATTTTTTTGTGGGGATATCGAGATGTGCATTCATATTTTTATTCTCCATTACCCTGGAGCTTGTATTTCTTATACATGGGCAGGTAAGGTGGTCTAAGAAAAACAGGAGACTGATTGGTAATGCCAAGTTTCCCCTAGTGGACTAGGATACGTCAGAATTGTAACCGCTCCTTCCAGCAGGTCCGTCTAAGTCTCCACAAGGGATAATATAGGAGGGTTGCCCCTGTGCCTTAAGAAGGGGTGGGCTCCCTACAGGTATGTCTGTCCTACACCTGTCCATTAAATGCATGTGCTTCCATTGTTGGAGACTCACAGAATTTAGAGTTAGGACCACAGATAATGGGGTGCCTTGTCGGGGCTCTGTGGCTTACGCATGTATTTGCAAATGTGTGCAACTAAACCCCTGTTTTTAACGCATACTGTTGGGCAGGTCAATTCGGTTGGTCGCAGACTGGTTGTTAAGGAGAGCTTGGAATACTTTTTGTCTTGTTATATGCGTTGCCCTTCCAATGCTCCTTGCTGCAGAGACCAGTTACAGGTGTGGGCAGTAACCATTTGTTTGGTAACCCAAGCCCCATCTCTGGCTTCACCATTACACAGTTCAGTGTCATAAGGGGAAATCCTTGACTTGAGAAGTCTCTTTGTTTCCAGTAGCCCCAGGCACTGTACCAGGGGCCAAAGCTTCACCAGGCCAAAAGGATTTAGCCCTTAGTGGTCGGTCGCTTCAACTAATGGGAGACCCTAGAACAGCCTTTCTCGACCTTTTCAACACAGAGGAACCCTTGAGATAAATTTCTGGTTTCGGGGGAGTGACGTCATCTCGGCCGGGACAACCAATCGGCCCAAGAGGCGGAACCAAGAAGGAAGACCGGGAGAAGATGGCAGCGCCCATGACCGACAGGAGCACTAACAGTGTAGGGCAGAAGGGGAGCACTAGCCAGGTAAGTCTTCCATATTATGTGAATAAACTGTGCATACCAGCCCATTGTGACACAACTTCCTGGGACAAAACTGCAAACAATTGGTGACCACAGCAATCGCATGGTACAGTTTACTGTACCACCCCCCCCCCCCCCTTTCCATTACAACAGGATAATGACCAGACTCATTCCTGTGGCCTGTACATTAACCACTTCACTTCCTCCTTCCCATGACCTGTACATTAACCCCTTCACTTCCTCCTTCCTATGACCAGTACCTTTACCCCTTCACTTCCTCCTTCCCGTGACCTGTACATTAACCCCTTCACTTCCTCCTTCCCATGACCAGTACAATAACCCCATTCCCTTCCTCCTTCCTATGACCAGTACATCAACCCCTTCACTTCCTCCTTCCTGTGGCCAGTGCGTTAACCCCTTCACTTCCTCCGTCCAATGGCCTGTACATTAACCCCTTCACTTCCTCCTTCCAATAGCCTGTACAATAACCCATTCACTTCCTCCTTCCAATGGCCTGTACATTAACCCCTCACTTCCTCCTTACTATGGCCTGTACATTAACCCCATCACTTCCTCCTTCCAATGGCCTGTACAATAACTCCTTCACTTCCTCCTTCCAATGGCCTGTACATTAACCCCTTCACTTCCTCCTTACTATGGCCTGTACATTAACCCCTCACTTCCTCCTTACTATGGCCTGTACATTAACCCCATCAATTCCTCCTTCCAATAGCCTGTACAATAACCCCTTCACTTCCTCCTTCCAATAGCCTGTACATTAACCCCTTCACTTCCTCCTTACTATGGCCTGTACAATAACCCCTTCACTTCCTCCTTCCAATGGCCTGTACATTAACCCCTTCACTTCCTCCTTACTATGGCCTGTACATTAAACCCCTCACTTCCTCCTTCTTATGACCTGTACATTAACCCATTTACTTCCTTCTTACTATGATACAAAATGAAAGAGCAAAATCAGGACAAAGCCCTGTTCCACCCACTCAGCGCTTAGGACTATGCAATACCACACAAAGGGTGAAAAAATATTTTTAGGATGAGCTAATCTTTGTAATAGATCACTGACAATATTCAAACAAAAGCTGCTGCTATACCAACAAACAAATATCTATAAGGTGCGTATATAAACAAAGCCTATACATGCACTAGCAGCGCTGATAAACTCTTGCTAACAAGAGAAACTAATCTGTCCATAATCCAATTGAATGAATGTGATCAGGTGTTTGTTTTATTAAGTCACTCTGAATGTCCAGTTAGCAAATCGGCATCCAAAATTAGCATGCAAGTCTCTTATTAACAGTGGTGAAAAGATAGCGTGGAAAGGTTCAAAAAAGGGGGGGGGATCCTCCTCTATTCCTCTATACACCACCAAGAGCCTTCACCACACCGATGTGCTCCCCTAGGTATTAAAAACGTACCCTCATGACAAGGATCAAGCGCCTTTAGATCAAACCCAATGATCATCCACTATTAAATGGCGATCCACCTCCAGGTTCTGATGTCAGCTTGCCAATATGGATCAACGATTCCTCATATCCTCATACTATGATCACCTGTCACTCTCCCGGTCTCCAATACACAATCCTCGGGCTCTTTCAGCAACCTATGGGCAAAAAAAAAAAGAATACTTGCAGTCAATGTTCTGGGTGTTATCAGAGTTCAGTCGATGAGCCAGGTGTTATCGGTTCTCAAACTTGACAGATGTTCCTGCTTTGATGGAAAAGGAGAACTGTCCACTGGTTAGAGGTCTCCCTTTTTCTCTCTGATCAAAGGGGTGTTGACGGATGCCCCTGACCAATAAAATGGAGTGGCCAAGGGCTGTCCTGGGTTTATGACAATATCAGGTCCCTCCTCTTTGGACAGTTTTATACCACTATTCATATCTTACAATATGTACCGGTTACATTCCCGAAACTGATAAATCATGGTCCAGCATCAAATTTCGCATCCAGGGATACTAAACACGGAGTATCTCAGATAAACTTGTCCAAAGAGGAGGGAATTGGATGGACTGTTGTTTTTATTTTATTCAAGTTTAGTGAAAAAAGTGTAAAAAATAAAGTTACACCCAAACACTTAACCCCCCCCCAAAAAAAAATGCTAAGCCCCACCCCCACATACGATTGTAAACACATGCATTGGGGGGGGCACCTGGCTGATTTCAGGGAATCAGGAAAGATACAGGATGTGAGCAATGGAAGTGGAGGGGCTCGTCCATCTATACCTGGGAGAAGGACAGGGATAACGTTGAGGAATGCATTGCGTCTTTATGAGTAATATTGGCGTGCTGTGCGGCGCCGTTTTCGTCATCTGAAAATCCCCGTCGCCATCGCTGTTTACTTTCTCCTGGCAGTGAAACTGCTACATTTAAATGTATTCAAATATAAGCAACTCTGGGACTCTAGGTACACAACGTGCGAGCCTCGTACACAGGATCCGAGTGTACCTGCGAGGCTCGTAATCCGCGCTTCATCCAACAGCCACAACATTAACATAAATTAGCGCTGTTTTATGGTAAATTGGCTCGTTAGCAAGGCCTGCGAGAGCAAAGCGCCGGACCCCTCTTGTCATGGAGACATTTAACAATCTGCCGCAGGAGAGGGATGTTCAAAAAGTTTGAGGCCATTAATATGTAAAATGCTATGTATGTTCTGCAATGCATTCCCAGCATGCACTGCAGGGTCACAGCCGCGTTACCGCAGTTCTGATGATGATTTAGGGCGCAGGGATCCTCAAACTACGGCCCTCCAGCTTTTGCGGAACTACACATCCCATGGAGGCATTGCAAAACTCTGACATTCACAGACATGACTAGGCATGATGGGAATTGTAGTTCCTGAACAACTGGAGGGCCATAGTTTGCAGACCCCCTGATTTAGGGTAACAGTTTCATTGTGATCTTTTAACCACTTAACCTCCCTGGCGGTATGATTCTTTCCGATTTTAGGTGCTAAAAGCGGTACAATTATTTTGCATGTAATTCTTAAGAATGAGCAGCCCAAACCAACCATTTACATATGATTTTTTTTTTTTACTGTGCGTTCTTCTTTATAACATCTCAGGTATAATAAAGTTTGAAACACAAAATCAAAAATGATAATATAATAAATAACTATAAATAAGTTAAAGTATGTATTTATGTATATATATATATATATATATATATATGTGTGTGTGTGTGTATACATATATATATATATATATATATAGATATACGTGTATGTGTATATCTATATATATATATATATATATATATATATATAACAAGTACAGTAAACCTGCAGGAAAGGGCACTGGGGGGGCAAACTAATGTGAATTTATTTTATTTTGTAATGTTATCAGTGTGTTTGGGTGTTTTACTGTTTGAATTTGCCGCCGGTTCCACCCCCCTGAGAGCGTCACGTCGCAGGAGACGGAAGCCGGGGCACAGGGCATCGGGAGGAAGATCCGGCCGCCGCACACAGCCGGGATACATCGCTGGTGAGTAGCCTCTCTACCAGAATCCAGCGATCTTCCTAGCGGTACCCCAAGTGTGGCTCGGGGGTTACCGCTTTTGGCACTGAAATTTAACCCCGTGCCACACTCGGGAATACCGCTAGGAAGGTTAAGGACCGAGCCCATTTCTGACACATGTTGTTTACGAGGTAAAATCAGTATTTTTTGCTAGAAAATTACTTAGAACCCCCAAACATTATATATATAATATATATATATATATATATATATATATATATATATATATATATATATATATATATATATATATATATATATATATATACACATTTTTTTTTTTACCAAAGACTCTGGAGAATAAAATGGCGGTTATTGCAATATTTTTTGTCACGCGGTATTTGCGCAGCAGTCTTTCAAACACCATTTTTTTTAAAAAATTACATTTCACTGCATGTAAAAAATACTAAACAGTAAAGTTAGCCCATTTTTTTTGTATATTGTGAAATATGATGACACGCCGAGTAAATAGATACCCAACATGTTATGGTTAGAAATTGCGCACACCCGCGGAATGGCGACAAACTACGGTCAATAAAAATCTCCATAGGCAATGCTTTAAAAAATTTTAACGTTTACCAGTTTAGAGTTACAGAGTAGCTCTTTTTTTCTTTTTTTCAATTATTGCTCTTGCGATCGCGGCGATAACTCACATGTGTGGTTTGAGCAGCGATTTAATTTGCAGGCGCGACTTCCGTATACGTTTTCTTTTGTGCGCGAGCTCACGGCGATGGGGCAGTTAAAATTGTTTTATTTTTTTTCCTACTTATTTTTTTAATTTTAGCACAGGTTTTTTTAAAAATCTGATCACTTTTTTTGCTGTCACAAGCAATGTAAACATCCCTTGTGACATCAAAAGGCTTTACGGAGGGATTGGGGGTTCTAAAAGACCCCAAACCCCTCCTCTGCACTTCATTGTATTCAAAATGCCGAAAACTGCATTTTTGAATACAGTCCCTTTTTAAATTCGGCCCCTTTAGCAGCTGAGTAACCGGGACGTGACGTCACGGACGCCGCCTCCGGGCTACGTCATCTGAGACCTGATCGAAGCCGCATCCGGCTTTGATCGGGACTCCAACCAGCTGGTGGACGCCCCGGTGGGACTGGAGACCCGGGCAGAGCTGCGGAAGGTGGTGGGGGGCGTCCCTTTCCACTCGCTGGAGTAACGATCGAGCGGCTCCCGAGCCACATCGGTCGTTACCGCCTGAAAGCCGACCGCCGACTCTAAAAAAATGGTACCGGGTTGATGCCTCAAGCTGCAGGGATCACCGCAGTACAACCACTTCTTGCAGCCGATGTAGAGCTACGGCGATTTGCGGGAAGTCGTTATTATCCAAATGTAGAATTTGGTGGCCTCCCAACCCAGGAATGGGGGGGACACAATGGATGCTGCGGATTATTTATGGTGTGTAAGGACAACAAGCTAAAAAACTCTTTAACAAATTTTATTAACCACTTCTGGACTGGAAAGTTTTACCCCCTTAAAGCAGTAGTATACTCCGCTTTTTAACTTTTACCCACAGGTAAGTCTATAATAAAGCCTATAATAAGACTTACCTGTAGGTAAAATTAATATCTCCTAAACCTGCACGGCTTAGGAGATATTCACCCTGCATGCAGCCGCTGACACCAGTGGCACATGCGCTCTGAAGGTCCAGTGGACCTTCAGAGCTCCTTGCCGGCTCCTTGCCGAAAAAGTGAACTGCACGGGAGTGACATCATCGTGGCTCCGGCCACTCACAGAGCTGCCGAACCCGAAAGAGACCGCGAGGGAACATGACAGATCCCTTAGCGGTGTCCGGGCGACCGTATTGGGGTTTTGTTCTAAGGTAAGTATTTCATAATGTGCTAGTATGAGATGCATACTAGCACATTATGCCATTGTCTTGCAGGGTTGTTTTTTTTTTTTTTTTATATAACAAAAATGCTGTGCAAAAATATAGTGAATCAGATACATGGTCTCAAAACAATTCATTAATTAGAGACCATATATCTGATTCACTATATTTTTGCACAGCATTTTTGTTATATATTATTGACACTGTGTGAGATAGAGGAGTGCTTGCAGCAATCATATTATCACTTTGTTGCTCGTGGGATTTATTAACTATATTTGGGGTTTTTTTTGTTTTTTTGTTTTTTTGTTTTTTGTACGGGGATACTACCACTTTAATGACCAGGGTATATTATGCGATTCGGCACTACGTTAATTTAATTGAAAATTGCGCGGTCGTGCGACGCCGTATCCAAATAAAATTGATGTAATTTTTCCCCACATATAGAGCTTTCTTTTGGTGGTATTCGATAACCTCTGCAATTTTTAGTTTTTTGCGCAATAAACAAAAAAAAAAGCGACAATTACGGAAAAAAAAAAAACAATATTTTTCACTTTCTGCTATATAACATTCCCAATAAAAAAAAAAAATGTAAAAATCAAATTTTTTTTTATCCTTTTAGGCCAATTTTTATTCTGCTACATATTTCGGGTAACAAATAATCGTAATAAGCGTATTTTGATTGGTTTGTGGAAAAGTTATCGCATCTACAAAGTACAGGAAAGATTTATGTATTTTTTTGTTTTGTTTTTTTACTAGTAATGGCGGCGATCTGCGATTTTTAGCGGGACTGTGACATTGTGGCGGACAGATCGGACCCCTAACTGTTTTTGACACTTTTTTTGGGGGGGGGGACCAGTGACATTACTACAGTAATCAGTGCTAAAAATATGCACTGTCACTGTAATAATGACACTGGCAGGGAAGGGGTTAACTCCAGGGGCGATCAAAGGGGTAAATGTGTCCCTAGGGGGGTGCTTTCTAACTGTGTGGGGGGAATGGGCTTGTTGAATGAATACACAGACCTGTGTTCCTAAATAGGAGGAGCCCTGTGTTCATCGCTGACAGAACAGCGGTCTGCCATGTTTAGAACAGCAGACCACTGTTCTGTCTCCACAGGGAGCGATCGCAATTGCGGCTGCCGGACCCGTAAATTAGCTTTCCCTGTGGCGAACGTGAGTGCGCAGTCCCGCTATAGGTCCTGCGAAGCGATGTACAGGTACGTAGTTTCGTGGGACAGAGCCGACCTGCCACAGTATATGTACGGCGACTGGTCGGCAAGTGGTTAATCACCAGGGCCGCTGATAGGGGGGGACCACCAGCCCTCTTGTAGGGGGCCCGAGCTCACAGGGGGGCCCACACAGAGAGGGGGATTAGTGATGGACAACAAATACAGAAATCTTCCTCCAGCACCTGAATCTGATCTGTCCCTCTCCCTGCTATCAGCTTTTATCTGCTGAGAAAGAGACAGTTGTCCCTCACTAATCCCCCTCCCTGTGTGGCCCCCCTCCCAGCACAGGCTCTAATGTTATCTCTGCTCAGGAGTTTATTTGTAACTTTGTTTCTCTCTCTCTGTCTCTCTGATCACTGAGCTCCAACTGCCCAGCCTGTATATTTTTCTCATCTCATCTTCTTTTTTATTTAACATAGTTTTTTATTTAGAATTAGCAGGAATTATGTGAGTTATGTTATATTTGTGTCTGCTAATAGTGATTGTGTTGTAATTTTAGCTAAATATATCTTTAATATTTTCTTGGGGGGGCCCTGCCAGGTATGCCAGGTAGTCTGTATGGGGCCCCGCGATTTCTAACAGCAGCCCTGTTAATCACCACTGGGTTTTTATGTTTCGCTAAAAAAAAAAAAAAAGACCACAAATTTGTGGGAAAAAAATAAAATTTTCTTTTGTATCTTTTATAAAATGTTGCAAATAAATAATCTTTCTTCATAAATTTACATCAAAATGTATTCTGCTACATTTCTTTGGTGAAAAAAAACCCAAATCAGTGTTTATTATTTAGTCTGTAGGAAAGTTATAGAATCCACAGACTATGGGAAATATATCTGAGAAATTGATCAATCCTGATGTACTGACGGCCAATCTCATAACCTGACGCCCAAAAATGCCAGAACTGTACAAATACCCCCGAATTACCCCTTTTTGAAAAGTAGACAGTACAAGGCATTTAGTAAGAGGCATGGCAAGTTTTTTAACCACTTAAGCCCCGGAGGATTTGGCTGCTCAAAGACCAGGGCCTATTTTGCGATTCGGCACTGACTTTAACGGACAATTGTGCGGTCGTGCGACGCTGTACCCAAATGAAATTTATGTCCTTTTTTTCCACAAACAGAGCTTTCTTTTGGTGGTATTTGATCACCTGTGCGATTTTTTTTTTTTTGCGCTATAAACAAAAAAAGAGTATCAATTTTGAAAAAAATAACAATATTTTTCACATTTTTTTATATGAAATTCCCCCAAAAAAAAAGTAAAAATAAAATTTTTTTACCATTTTAGGCCAATTTGTTTTCTGCTACACATTTTTGGTAAAAAAAAATCGCAATAAGCGTATTTTGATTGGTTTGCGCAAAAGTTATTGCGTTTACTAACTAAGGGAAAGATTTACAGTATGTCATTTTTATTTATTTATTTTTTAAACTAGTAATCTGCAAATTTTGCGAGACTGCGACATTGCGGCGGACAGATTGGACCCCTGACTGACATTTTTTACACTTTTGGGAGTACCAGGGACATTACTACAGTAATGAGTGCTACACATATGGACTGTTACTGTAAAAATGACACTGGCAGGGAAGGGGTTAACTTTATTAGTGATCAAGGGGTTAAGTGTGTCCCTAGTGGCGTGATTCTAACTGTAAAGGGGCGTGGCTTGTGATGTAACCACAGAGACATACGATCCTACATAGCAGGATCGTATGATCTCTGCAGTTACATCAGGGAGAATGACAGACGTCTTTGTTTACATCAGCCGCCTGCCTTTCTCCCTCTCCTGCAGGAGATCGCGAGTGACCGGCGGACATTGGAGCCGCCGAACACACGCGCGGGGATGGGCGTGAACGAACCGGGGCGGGAGCGCGCCTCCGGCAGCGCGCGCTCGCCCGCTGCAGGCTGCTGGGCAAGCGACGTAGTACTACGTCGCTTTGCCCAGGAGGGGCTGACTGCCACAGTAAATATACTGTGGGCGGTCAGCAAGTGGTTAAAGTTGCATTTTTTTTTCACAATTTTTTGGAAAATAAAGAAATTTAAAAAAAAAACAAAAAAAAAAAAGTTTTCACAATTTACATATATACAGTTGTGCTCATAAGTTTACACACCCTGACAGAATTTAGAATTTCTTGGCCATTTTTCAGAGAATATGAACGATAACACATAAGGTTTTCTTTCACTCATGGTTGGTGTTTGGCTGAAGCCATTTATTATCAATCAGCTGTGTTTACTCTTTTTAAATCATAATGACAACAGAAACTTCCGCAAATGACCCTGATCAAAAGTTTACACACCCCAGTTCTTAATACCGTGTGTTGCCCCCTTTATCATCAATGACAGCTTGAAGTCTTTTGTGGTATTTGTGGATGAGGCTCTTTATCTTGGTAAAGCTGCCCATTCTTCCTGCTAAAAAGCCTCCAGTTCCTGTAAATTCTTGGGCTGCCTTGCATGAACCAGTGCTGTATTTTGGCCTAGGCCAACAAGGCCCAGGCCTAGGGCGGCACTTTGCAGGGGTGGCAAAATAACTGCCCCACTTTCACCTGAGACTCTATTGGCCAGTGGTTGCTAGAGCCACCTGGGGTCTAGCAACCAGTGACGTCATGGCTGTGACTCCCTGGCCCTGCCCATAATTCAAAGTGGAGGAGGATTTAACTTCCTTCTCCTCCCCGCCTATTCCTCGTGGGTCCCAAAGAGTTCCGCCAGTCCGCTGATGGCGGGGTGCAGGGCAACTGAGCAAATTCCGCCAATCTGCCACCGACAGCAGCCGTTGCTGCTGAGCTGCGGCGTATTTACACAGTGAATGGGCAGCCGGCCCACCCTGGAGGCTGGCTAGAACCGAGAGCCCAGGAGGGAGAAGATCTCCACTGCCACGGCGCCACGCTGCCCTGAGCAGCAGTGGGCACAGCATCCCTGGAGCCTCCCAGAGCCTGCACTCCTTCTCAAACCTCCTCTCCGCTCCCAGCTGGGACATCAACAGGAAGACAGACTGACCGAGTGCCCAGAGGACGGGTGGGAGGTAGGTGCATCACACACCTACCCACAGACAAGGGGGCACAGGAGGGACTGAAGACAGGGTTAGGGGGTCTCCCACCCCCTCTTCCTCTCTCTCCCACCCCCTTTTCTCTCGCTCTCTCTCTCCCTCTCCCCCTCCCCCTCCCTCTCCCTCTCCCCCTCTCCCCCTCTTACTCTCTCTCTCTCCCAATTCCCCCCCCCCCTCTCTCTCCTCCTTCTCTCTTTTTTAATTTTGGAGGAGAGGAAGTCACATCCATTAAACAGGAAGGGGTGGACAAATTTACATGGGGTGCACCCAATTTTAGTCTTGCCTAGGGCAGCACAAAACCAAAATACACCACTGGCATGAAAGGCACATTTGAGATCTCCCCAGAGTGGCTCAATGATATTGAGGTCAGGAGACTGAGATGGCCACTCCAGAACCTTCACTTTATTCTGCTGTAGCCAATGACATGTGGACTTGGCCTTGTGTTTAGGATCATTGCCATGTTGGAATGTCCAAGGACGTCCCATGCGCAGCTTCCGGGCAAATTTTCCTCCAGTATTTTTTGATAACATACTGCATTCATCTTGCCATCAATTCTGACCAAATTTCCGGTGCTTTTGTAGCTCACACATCCCCAAAACATCAGTGATACACCTCCGTGTTTCACAGTAGGAATGGTGTACCTTCCATCATAGGCCTTGTTGACTTCTCTCCAAATGTAGCGTTTATGGTTGTGGCCAAAAGCTCAATTTTTGGTCTCCTCACTCCAAATGATTTTGTGGCAGAAGGTTTGAGGATTGTCCCTGTGCTGTTTAGTGTATTGTAAGCGGGATACTTTGTGATATTTGCATAGTAATGGCTTTCTTCTGGCGACCTGACCACGCAGCCCATCTTTCTTCAAGTGCCTCCTTATTGTGCATCTTCAAACAGCCACACCCCATGTTTTCAGAGAGTCCTGTATTTCCCCTGAAGTTATTTGTGGGGTTTTCTTTGCATCCTGAACAATTTTGCTGGCAGTTGTGGCTGAAATTTTAGTTGGTCTTCCTGACCGTGGTTTGGTTTCACCAGAACCCCTCATTTTCCACTTCTTGATTAGAGGTTGAACACTGCTGATTGGCATTCTCCATTCCTTGGATTTCTTTTTATATCCCTTTCCTGTTTTATACAGTTCAACTACCTTTTCCCGCACATCCCACAGACAATTCTTGTGCTTTCCCCATGATTTAGAATCCGGAAACGTCAGTGCAGCACTGGATGAAAGATGCAAGGGTCTGTAAGAAGTCCAGAAACTCATTGACCTTTTATACACACACACTAATTACAAGCACACAGATCACAGGTGAGGATGGTTTCCTTTAATAGCCATTCAAACCCCTTTGTGTCAACTTGTGTGCATGTTATCGGGCCAAAATCACTGGGGTGTTGGGCTTTTGATCAGGGTCATGTGGGTAGTTTCTGTTGTCATTATGATATAAAAAGAGTAAACACAGTTGATTGATAATAAATGGCTTCATCCAAACACTAACCATGAGTGAAAGAAAAGTTTTTGCGTTATCATTCATATTCTCTGAAAAATGGCCAAGAAATCATAAATTCTGCCAGGGTGTGTAAACTTATGAGCACAACTGTATATATATATATATATATATATATATATATATTTGTGTGTGTATATATATATATATATATATATATATATATATATATATATACATATATATATATATATATATATTGTACAGGTCGTCGAGGGTGGGTCCTTGAAGGACGCTATATTTCTCCTCTGTTTGGGCTCTGGTCCTTTTAAGGGAGAAAAAGGGGTTAACTCATTGATCAGAGGAAGTGGGTTTAAGAAGGACAGGAAGTTGTAGATTGGGTGTGGTGGAGCATAGAGGAGACTGTGGATGGTGAATGGTGGACTTTTGTACAGCCGAGAAGGTGCAGGTCAGTGTGTGCTGACTGGGAACCTGTTGCCAGGGGATGTTACCCTAAAGTTGGGACTGTTTGACTGCAAAAGCAGCTCTGAACTCTTCATGTCGGTGAGACTGGGTTTTTTTTGCTGCTATGAAGCCTGTTTAAGTTAATAAACATTTCTTTGGTTGCAACGCCTGTGTCCTGCGATCCAGCTGATCCCCCCCAAACATTGCAATATATATATATATTAGTAATCGACCGATATTGTTTTTTCGTTACCGATACCGATATTTTGCCGATCGCATATCGGTATCGGCCGATGTTGGCCGATGTTGGCCGATATTTTCACACATGTAAAAGTTTCCCAAAAAAACACAAATTTCGACACAAATCTCCAAACAAACATGTTAATCTTTATTTGCTAACATTTTTAACATTAAGTGCTCGTTCTTCACACCTTAACTGCATAAAAACTGATAGGAAAACTTCAATTGCAAGGAGTTGGACATTAGCATTTCACATCATCTGATTGTGCATTAATGTATAATAAAGTGCTGCAGTAGTGGACTCACTCACTGCAATATAAAAATTTTAATTCACTACTGCAGTGTAGTCAGTGCAAAACTGCTAGGAAAAAAACTAGGCAACAACAACAGCGACACAATAAAATACACATTACACACTGCACAACTGCTATAAAAAGAACAAGGCAACAGCTACACATGTCACAGTGGATTGGACTGGACTGGACTCTGAGTCAATGGAGGACTATCTGCACTGCAGTATGGCACTCACTGCAACTACTGCAGTGCAGTCAGTGTAATACTGCTAGAAGAAAAGCAAGGCAAGTAGGCAACAGCTACACATGTCACAGTGGATTGGACTGGAGTCAGTGGAGGACTATCCTGCACTGCAGTATGGCACTCACTGCAACTACTGCAGTCAGTGCAATACTGCTAGAAGAAAAGCAAGGCAACAGCTACACAGTGGATTAGACTGTGTGTACTACCGCTGCAGTAGGGCACTCGCTCATTGGAATAATTTTAAATCACGACTGCACTACTGCAGTAGTGATTTAAAATTATTGCAGCAGTGAGTGGCGTTCTACTGCAGCAGTAGTCCACTGGCATTGACTCCAATCCACTGTCTATGTCTATTTTTTATTTATTTTTTTCTATCACTTTTGCACTGACTGCAGCGCAGCGCAGTCAGTGCAAAACTGTTAGAAAAAAGTAGATAGACACAAGCTAGACAGTGGATTGGGCAGACTCAGTGGACTGGTGGACAGACACTACACTATAGACTAGCTACACTTTCAAATCAATACTCCCAGTTAAGTGGAACAATATTATAGTTCAGAAAGCAGAACATTTCAGCATGTTCACCAGTTAAACGGCTTCTTTTCTTTTAATAAATTGCTGCCACTTCACTAAAAACACGCTCACTTGGTACTGAGGAAGGAGGAGCAGAGAGGTATCTTCTAGCATGGGAAGCAAGTCTTTTGTAGCGTGCCTCATTTTCTTTCCACCACTGAAGAGGATCACTTCTTCTGTCAATTACTGGTTCCTTCAAATAGAGATGAAGTTCATCATCCAGGCTCATTATTGCCGATTCTGATGAATCCTCTACATGAGGCCCCAATAAAACGCTGAACATTGCATCTATTTGACCACAATGAATGTTCTCTTCTGTCCATTGTCTTTTGGGACATTTTTCTCCTGCATCCTGCTCTTCCACATCAGAAATCTTCTCTTCTTGTCCTTGACTTTTCTTTTCATTAGGAGCAACCTTCTGCACCTTCTGTTGAATATCTTCTGTGAGCCTTTGCATTGCCTTGGCCAATACATCATCAGAAGAGAAAGGATGGTTCTTGTATCGAGGATCCAAAAGACATGCAAGCACAACAGGTTTATTCTCTTCATGCTTCTCAAACCTTTTGGCGAGGCTGTCCCTGCCTACATGCTTTGATGCCACGTGTGTTGGGTCCTTCATTCTGTTGAAGAAGCATCTTCAGGACTCTCACACATGGGATCACAGAGGAAACAGATGAGTCGTAATGACTCACTTTCAGTGTTACTTCCTCAATGGGTACGAGCGTCTCTATAATGTTGCCTACTATGTCCCACTGATCTGCAGTAGGGCAAGAATGTCCTCCAAGTCCATATTCACCAGAATATATGGTGAGAGCTCGCTTCTGCTCCGGCATCCTCTGTAACATGTGTAGCGTTGAGTTCCATCGTGTTGGAACAGCCTGTATCAAGTTGTTTTGGGTAGGCCAAGGTCTTCCTGAATGCACCCCAGTCGCTGCTTGGCAAGAACAGAATGGTGGAAATGGCCTGCGCACTTCTTCAGCATGGTAATAATGTCCAGCAAAGCTTTCTGGTGTGTCAGACCATCATTTACCACCAGTTGGAGGGTGTGTGCCATGCAACTGAGATCTGACACTTCAGCAAGTCTCATATCTTTAACCATGTTTGCTCCACTGTCTCGCAGCACGAGCATCACTCAGTCTTTGATGATTCCCCATTCTTCTAAACATTTCCTTAATGTACTCCCCAGTGTGGGATCCTTGCATTACTTTTGTATTCAACACCAATTGCCTTCTTGTCCATCCTCTGTCAATGTAGTGGCATGTAAGACTCATTAGTAATTCTGTTTGTCCTGACCAGCAGTCCATCGTGAATGAGAGTGAGTTGCCAGCATTCTCTGGTTTCAGCATAGTCTTTACTTTGTCAACGACATTTGGGTGAATCTTTTGCAGCATTTCAGTTTGATAAAACTTGTCACTCTTCAGTGTGTATCTTGGCTCAACTATGGACATCAACCGCTTAAATCCTGAGTCAGACACCATTGTAAATGGCTGGTTATCAGTGACCATCATCTCAGTGATTACTCTGTCCAGCAGTTGTGATTGTCCATCAGATTTTTGCCACCTGTTTTTTTTTCTGAAGCATATCTGTTATTGTTCCCAGGGATAGGGATGATTCACCTTGTGATTCATTTTGTTTTTTCTGTCCTGCATGATACAATTCAAGATGATGAACTCTTAGATGGGCCCAAAGATTAGACGTATTTTTGGTTTTTGCAGTTATTGATCCCATGCTCACATTGTTTTTGCACATGTTGCACAGTGCTACTGATTGTCCTGGAGATGGAGAAGAGAAATAGTCTCAGGCCACACTTTTATTTTTTCTATCTCCATCCATCTCCATTGAAACAAGAAAAAGTCAGACACTAATATAGGCTTACACAAAATGGCTGGCTGGCACCCTGTAGTGGCTGGCAACCTGTTGTGGGCAGCTGTCTGGCTGGCAGGCACCGTGTGGTGGGTGGGTGGCTGGCTGGCACCCTGTGGTGTGTGGCTGTCTGGCTGGCACCCTGTAGTGGCTGGCACCCTGTTGTGGGTGGCGGTCTGGCTGGCAGGCACCGTGTGGTGGGTGGGTGGCTGGCTGGCACCCTGTTGTGGGTGGCTGTCTGGCTGGCAGGCACCATGTGGTGGGTGGGTGGCTGGCTGGCACCCTGTGGTGGCTGGCACCCTGTTGTGGTTGGCTGTCTGGCTGGCAGGCACCATGTGCTGGGTGGGTGGCTGGCTGGCAGCCTGTGATGGCTGGCACCCTGTTGTGGGTGGCTGCCTGGCTGGCAGGCACCATGTGGTGGGTGGGTGGCTGGCTGTCACCCTGTGGTGGGTGGCTTTCACGCTGGCACCCTGTAGTGCCTGTCTGGGTGGCACCCTGTGGTGGGTGGGTGGCTGGCTGGCACCCTGTGTTCTGGCTTTCACCCTGTAGTGGCTGTCTGGCTGGCACCCTGTGTGGTGGCTGGCCTGGCACATACAGGCCCAGGGCCTGTGGCTGGAGAGCTGGTACAGTCAGACTCAGGAGGAGGACTCAGGCAGGGCCTGTGGCTGGCTGGCTGGTTGGACTGTGTGGGACTGGGTTGCTGGCTGGCACCGAGCAGCTTTGGGTGGTGGGTGGGTGGGTGGCCACGGCGGCTGTGTTACAGAACAGAACAGAGAGATACAGAACATGTGTCAGAGTGTTTGTTGGTCACTGTTATCATTTATCACAAAACAGAATAGAGAACGTGTGTCAGACTGTTGGTCACTACACTCACTAGGTGTAGCAGAATTCTTCTTGTCCCATCCGACCGCCTGTGCCGCATGCAGACTCCAGTGTGGCAGCGGCGGGTAAGACACTGTAAGGAGGCAGAGGGAGGCGGCCTAAGAGCTGTCCAGCGCGGAGACGCAACATACGCAATGACGTCATGAAAATATCGGTAAATCAAAAGGCTGATTCCAATACAGTATATTGGTGTTGCTGATAATCGGTCGATCTCCAATATGTATATATATATATATATATATACTGTCACCAGCGCAGTGTTTTTTTTTTTTTTTAATTTTCTTTTTTTTTTTTATTACATTTTTTTTTTTTTCATTTTGTTTTTAAAACACACAGTGAGAGCAAACTACTCTGGGGAAGTGATCAGGATTTTTTTTCCACATTATCACTTATACCAATGATTTTCATTGGTATAAGCAATCATTTTTATTGAATTAAATTGATCCATTCAATGTATTTTGTTGTGATTAACTATGATTGGCCAAAGCTAATGACATGGTACAGATGAGATGTGATTGCCCCTGTCTGTACTATGTGTTGACTGTGACCAATCACAGCTAGCAACACAATTGTATACGATGAATGACATGACAGGAAGCCATTTATTCTTTATAACTGTCATGTGATCTGCTGTGATTGGTCAGCAGGCCGGTATAATGATCAGCCTTTTGGCAGATCGCGGCGCCGTGGTCGTGTGAGCAGCGCCTTCTGAGAGGACGTCATATGACATCCACTCTGAAGGAGGAAAGACCCGCCTGCCTGGCAATCTGCTATAGGCCAAGCAGGAAGGTGTTAATATTAGGGACTCACCAAGGACTTCATAATGTCACATGTGGTAGATGGGAGGTCTTCCGTGTTGCTGTCTCTACGCGTTTTGAAAGAAAAAAAAACTGCGTTCTCAGGAGGACTGCAAGAGGTGATATTCTAGAATCAAACATTCCTCACTGTACCTACATTGTAACTTTCTGTTTATTCATTTAAAGATCAAAGGGATGAACTTCAATCTGCAAATAAAGAGAGTTAAAGCAACCTTGACAAGAAACATTTTTTTTTTCTAATTAATTGTTCCTCTGTTGAACCACACATTAAGAGCCGGTTCACAATGGGGCGACCTGCCATAGAGAAGCTGCGGACCCGTTCTAATAGGAGCGACACAAGTCGCTCCGACTTAGAAAAAGGGTCCGGAGCTTCTTTGGGGCGACCCGGAGTGACCTGCATTGACTTCAATGTTATGAAGTCCGTGCCGGCCGCTCCGAGGTCGCGGTGCGAGCAGCGCACCGCAACTTGTGAGGTCGCCCCGGCAAGTTGGATCGCTCTAATGTGAACCGGCTCTTACCCTTAGTTTACTCTAATCAGCACCAATTAACTTCATCATTCTCCTTCTCCATTCACTTGTAATTTTCCTGGTGATTTTATTTTTTCTATTTTATTAACTAATAGTTAAACTTTTTTTCTGTTTGCTTTGTTCATTTATATTTTTACACCTTTTACATATATTTACACGTATATTACAACATAGGAAAAAAAAAAAAAAAAACATTTTACTTTATTTGTAAATAACTTTCCAATGATTTGTACCAAAATCATAATTTTAGTAATCTTTAAAACATGACAAATTATAGAATAAAAAGCCCACTTTTTATATGCAGTAACACTATTTATTTTTAATAATGAATTATATTCTGAAAAAATAAAATAAATAAACAAAAATTATGTTGTAGTATATACTATATGGAATAAAATACCTAATAATAATAATAATAATTAAAAAAGTATTCTATATAAAAAATATATTCTGAAAAAAAAAGACCAATTAACTTCATCATTCTCCTTCTCCATTCAATTGTAATTTTCCTGGTGATTTTATTTTTTCTATTTTATTAACTAATAATTAAACTTTTTTTCTGTTTGCTTTGCTCGTTTATATTTTTACACCTTTTACATATATTTCCACATATCGCAGTGAAAAAAATTACAACATAGAAAAAAAAAAAACCCACTTTACTTTATTTGTAAATAACTTTGCAATGATTTGTACCAAAATCATAATTTTAGTATTCTTTCAGTGCTGGGTCACACTTGTGCGATGCGGGAAGGCTGCGAATTCGCAGCCTGTTCCCGCATCGCAAACGCACCTCTGGCAGTTCACACTGCCATATGCAATACGCTGGGGGTGTCAATGAAATGTTAACGACACCCCCAGTTTGATCGCATATCGCAGTGCGATCTGACAGTTCGCACAGGATCGGATCGCACAAGTGTGAACCACTGTGCGATCCGATCCTGATGCGGCTGAAAAAATGCCTCCTGTGCGACTTTTGTGCGGGTGCAGTGCGAATTTAGCCATACAAAGTGTATGGCTGAATTCACACTGCACATCCGATCGCATGTAATGAAGGAGCAGTGCTCTCCGATATTACATGCGATCGCCGCACACGCGGAAGTGTGAACCGGCACTCAAACAGGACAAATTATAGAATAAAAAGCACACATTTTATATGCAGTAACACTATTTATTTTTAAAAATAAAACAAATAAACAAAAATGATGTTGTAGTTTGTACTATATGGAATAAAATCAGTCATCTTATCACAATCAAATAGAGGAGAATATGAAATTATAACTAATAATAATATTAATTATAATAATAATACCTAATAATAATAATAATAATAATAATTTAAAAAGTATTCTATATACAAAAAATATATTCTGAAAAAAATAAATAAAATAAAATAAACAAAAATGATGTTGTAGTTTATACTATATGGAATAAAATAAGTCATCTTTTCACAATCAAAAAGAGGAGAATATTCAATTATCACTAGTAATAATATTAATAATAATAACTAATAATAATAATAATTAAAAAAGTATTCTATATATAAAAAATATATTCTGAAAATAAAAATAAATAAACAAAAATGATGTTGTAGTTTATACTATATGGAATAAAATCAGTCATTTTATCACAATCAAATAGAGGAGAATATTCAAATATAACTAATAATAATATTAATAATAATAATAACTAATAATAATAATTAAAAAAGTATTCTATATATAAAAAATATATTCTGAAAATAAAAATAAATAAACAAAAATGATGTTGTAGTTTATACGATATGGAATAAAATCAGTCATCTTATCACAATGAAATAGAGAAGAATATTCAATTATAACTAATAATAATATTAATAATAATAATAACTACTAATAATAATTAAAAAGTATTCTAAATATAAAAAATATATTCTGAAAGTAAAAATAAATAAACAAAAATGATGTTCTAGTTTATACGATATGGAATAAAATCAGTCATCTTATCACAATCAAATAGAGGAGAATATTCAATTATAACTAATATTATTATTATTATTATTATTATTATTATTATTATTATTATTATTATTACAGGGAGTGCAGAATTATTAGGCAAATGAGTATTTTTGAGGATTAATTTTATTATTGAACAACAGCCATGTTCTCAATGAACCCAAAAAACTCATTAATATCAAAGCTGACTATTTTTGGAAGTAGTTTTTAGTTTGTTTTTAGTTTTAGCTATTTTAGGGGGATATCTGTGTGTGCAGGTGACTATTACTGTGCATAATTATTAGGCAACTTAACAAAAATCAAATATACAGTATACCCATTTCAATTATTTATTTTTACCAATGAAACCAATATAACATCTCAACATTCACAAATATACATTTCTGACATTCAAAAACAAAACAAAAACAAATCAGTGATCAATATAGCCACCTTTCTTTGCCATCCATGGATTCTGTCAGTGTTTTGATCTGTTCACCATCAACATTGCGTGCAGCAGCAACCACAGCCTCCCAGACACTGTTCAGAGAGGTGTACTGTTTTCCCTCCTTGTAAATCTCACATTTGATGATGGACCACAGGTTCTCAATGGGGTTCAGATCAGGTGAACAAGGAGGCCATGTCATTAGCTTTTCTTCTTTTATACCCTTTCTTGCCAGACACGCTGTAGAGTAATTGGACGCGTGTGATGGAGCATTGTCCTGCATGAAAATCATGTTTTTCTTGAAGGATGCAGACTTCTTCCTGTACCACTGCTTGAAGAAGGTGTCTTCCAGAAACTGGCAGTAGGACTGGGAGTTGAGCTTGACTCCATCCTCAACCCGAAAAGGCCCCACAAGCTCATCTTTGATGATACCAGCCCAAACCAGTACTCCACCTCCACCTTGCTGGCGTCTGAGTCGGACTGCAGCTCTCTGCCCTTTACCAATCCAGCCACGGGCCCATCCATCTGGCCCATCAAGACTCACTCTCATTTCATCAGTCCATAAAACCTTTGAAAAATCAGTCTTGAGATATTTCTTGGCCCAGTCTTGACGTTTCAGCTTGTGTGTCTTGTTCAGTGGTGGTCGTCTTTCAGCCTTTCTTACCTTGGCTATGTCTCTGGGTATTGCACACCTTGTGCTTTTGGGCACTCCAGTGATGTTGCAGCTCTGAAATATGGCCAAACTGGTGGCAAGTGGCATCTTGGCAGCGGCACGCTTGACTTTTCTCAGTTCATGGGCTGTTATTTTGCGCCTTGGTTTTTCCACACGCTTCTTGCGACCCTGTTGACTATTTTGAATGAAATGCTTGATTGTTCGATGATCACGCTTCAGAAGCTTTGCAATTTTAAGAGTGCTGCATCCCTCTGCAAGATATCTCACTATTTTTGACTTTTCTGAGCCTGTCAAGTCCTTCTTTTGACCCATTTTGCCCAAGGAAAGGAAGTTGCCTAATAATTATGCACACCTGATATAGGGTGTTGATGTCATTAGACCACACCCCTTCTCATTACAGAGATGCACATCACCTAATATGCTTAATTGGTAGTAGGCTTTCGAGCCTATACAGCTTGGAGTAAGACAACATGCATAAAGAGGATGATGTGGTCAAAATACTCATTTGCCTAATAATTCTGCACTCCCTGTATTATTAATAATAATAATAATAATAATAAATAATTAAAGTATTCTATATATAAAAAATATATTCTGAAACAAAAAATAAATAAACAAAAATAATGTTGTAGTTTGTACTATATGGAATAAAATCAGTCATCTTATCACAATCAAATATAGGTGAATATTCAATTATATCCAATAATAATAAAAAAAAGGGACTAAATATAAAATTAGTAATATTCTATGAAAATACAAATAAATAAAAATGATGTTGTAGTTTATACTATATTGAGTAAAATCAATTATAACTAATAATAATTATTAAAAAAGTAACTTAATATAAAGTTATAAATATATTATGAAAAAAAAAATTGAATATGACAGACTCTGTGATAAATTTTTAATTTTTTTTTATTTAGTTTTATTATTAAAATCCTTTAGATTTTTACAATGTTTTTTAATACTTGTGAGTTAACCTGTTCCCATCCAGCCCTGGCATCTGTTTAACTGGGCTATTATGCCTGGGGGCAGGAAGTCTTGCCTAATCATGTAAGCAATGTGATTTGCTGGCACAGTGGTCACATGATCAGGAGCTGGTTCCACCAGCACCCAATCATTAGGGATGGGTGTATCAGGTGCGCTAATCAATAAGGTGATGATTGAAATAAATCTTTTGCAAGGTGCAAACAAGGGAAGGATTTTAAACAAACCAACCGTGCAGTGAAAACATCAATGTGTGTCTCAGGTGTGCATGGTGATGTATAAAGTCCCAAGTGATATATAAAAATAGTCCAGTTAAGTTTATTGTGATGAAGCCTTAAACAGAAGAGGTGAAGATCACGTGACTAAATTCAATGTCCCACCACCAGCGTAGCTTCTTACCAAAAAGATGAGAATTTAGGGCATATATATAAGTGATTCCGCTCCAGAGATCAAACACCAAAAAGGTTGGGAAGATGTGACCCCTAACACCATCCAAGAGGAGTGGGGATGTTGAGCCTCTTACCAAATCAATGAATGGGTAGAGCTGTAAATCAACAGACACTTCTCCCTTCCAACACGGTAGGTGATGGGTCGGTCTCTGGTGGGCATTCGCTGTTCTTAGCCTCAGTATAAGTGGGGAAAGAAAGGAACCGCCAATGGTGCATTATCTTTTAACATTTTATTAAATGTAAAGAATCACACTTACATTTAGATGAGAAAATGCTCGCATTGAAATCACCCTATGCGGAACACAGATGACGGCGGCTGCCTGCAGTGCAAACCGCCGTGTGACGTTGTGTGTGATGACGCGGCGCCTCCTCTCTGACGCGTTTCCTCCCGATTGGGCATCAACTGAGATAGGAGGGGAGCCCGCGTCATCACTGCCGCCATTTTTATAGCCTGATGGGAAAGTGTTTCCGGTGTCTGCAAAGGAGGTACCTGTCATTACTGGTCGATGTGCCAGCGCTCTCAAACCATTATAATGCCAGGTGATTCTTGCATATTATTAAAAGAAATGGAGCAATAAAGAAAAGTTTCTTATTAAAAGTTCCACGGTCTTTATTTTGATTAAAACAAATTATGTACAGACCGGACCGAGTAAGTACTTCCGCCGGAAGTACTACCTCTGATCTAGGTGAAGTAAAATTGGGGAGTTTTAGGACCGGGACAAATGCAAATTAACCACCGGAAAAACTTTCTTACATCACATTAAATGAATACATTTCATCTTATAAAACAACATTAAAAACAGTAAATATATAATAAAAATATAATAAAAATATATACTAAAAATATCATAAAAATGGATAGATAAGAATTAAGTTGAGAAATTTCATAATGATGGGTGATGGGGTGACAAGGAGGAAGGTATATTTCTTCAAGGAAATGGGGGATGTACAAATTGAAAGGGAAAATCAGCTGTTATTAATAAACTAGTTTATATCCCATTCAATGTTGTGTCCTGACGGTCGGAAACTCTACAGTTCATAAATCCAGAAAGTTTCCCTTCTGGAAATGGACCTTTTCAAACTGCTTCCACGCCGATGAGGATTATATTTTTCTATGGCAATTATTTCTAAATGTTTTGGATTTTTTTGGTGGTGTGTGGCAAAATGTTTAGATAGACTATGGCCTACAAATCCTTTCCTAATGTTGGCCAGATGTTCGCCTACCCTAATGTTGGCAGTTCTGATCTTCCTACCAATCATTACTAGAGACCGGGAGCTGTCACTGACAGATCAGTCTCTGTGTTGGGAGCACGCAGTGAGCGTGCCTACAGCACAGAAAACTCTGCTGACCATGGATGCATATGTATAACATGGGGTGCCTGGGCCCCCTATTTGACGCCACACATATGCATTATAAACATAACATGTTCCGCTAATAATGTATGTTGCAATCATTTTAGTTGGCTGACTGGGAGAGGCTGTAAAAAAAAAAAAAAAACATAACTATAAAATTATAAATAAAATAAGATTTGTTTTAAATTATTGTTTTAAAAAATTGAATAAAAATTATGTGTTTGTAGTTTATACTATATGCAGTAAAATCAAAGTCCTCTTATAGAAATCAAATAGAAATAAATATTCAATTATAACTGATAAAAAATAAAAAAAATTAGAAAAGTAGCAATATATAAAGTTATAAATATATTCTGAAAATAAAAATAAACAAACCGATGTTGTAGTTTATACTATATGGAATAAAATCAAAGTCATCTTATAACAATAAAATATAGGTGAATATTCAATTATAACCAACAATAATAAAAAAGGAACTAAATATAAAATGATAAATGTATAATGGACAAAAAATATTAAAAAAGCTTAAAAAAATGATGTTGTTATGATTTACTATATGGAGTAAAATCAAAGTCATCTTATAACAATCAAATAGAGCTGAATATTCAATTATAACCAATAATAACAATAATAAAAAAGGGATTAAATATAAAATGATAAATATATAATGAAAAAAAAATATATTAAAAAAGAATAAATAAAAATTATGTTGTTATAATTTACTATATGGAGTAAAACCAAAGTCACCTTATAACAATCAAATAGAGGTGAATATTAAATTATAGCCAATAATAATAAAAAAGGAACTAAATATAAAATGATAAATGTATAAGGAAAAAAAAATATTAAAAAAGCTTAAATAAAAATGATGTTGTTATGATTTACTATATGGAGTAAAATCAAAGTCATGTTATAAAAATCAAATAGAGCTGAATATTCAATTATAACCAATAATAACAATAATAAAAAAGGGATTAAATATAAAATGATAAATATATAATGAAAAAAAATATATTAAAAAAGAATAAATAAAAAGTATGTTGTTATAATTTACTATATGGAGTAAAACCAAGGTCATCTTATAACAATGAAATAGAGGTGAATATTCAATTATAACCAATAATAATAATAATAATAATAATAATAATAATAATAATAATAATAATAATAATAATAATAATAAAATAGGGACTAAATATAAAATTATAAATATATTATGAAAATACAAATAAATAAATAAAAATGATATTGTAGTGTATACTATATTCAGTAAAATCAAAGTTATCTTATAAAAATCAAATAGCAATAACTATTCAATTATAAATTCAATTAAAAAAAAAAAACTAAAAAAAAAATAGAAAAGTAGCTATATATAAAATTATAAATATATTCTGAAAATAAAAAATGAATAAACAAAAATGATGTTGTATTTTATACTATATGGAATAAAATCAAAGTAATCTTATACCAATCAAATATAGGTGAATATTCAATTATATCCAATAATAATAAAAAAAAGGGACTAAATATAAAATTATTAATATACTATGAAAATACAAATAAATAAAAATGATGTTGTAGTTTATACTATATGGAGTTAAATCAAAGTAATCTTATAACAATCAAATAGAGGTGGATATTCAGTTATAACCAATAATAATAATAATAAAGGGACTACATTTAAAATTATAAATATATTATGAAAATATATATATATTTTTTAAAATGACATTGTAGTTTATACTATATGGAGTAAAATAGAGTAAAATCAAAGTCCCCATATAACAATCAAATATAGGTGAATATTCAATTATAACCAATAATAATAATAAAAAAAGGGACTAAATTTAAAATTATAAATATGTTATGAAAAAAAAAAAAATATATATATATATATATATATATATATATATATATATATATATATATATATATTTTTAATGACATTGTAGTTTATACTACGTGGAGTAAAATAGAGTAAAATCAAAGTCCCTGTATAACAATCAAATAGAGATGAGTATTCAATTATAACCAATAATAAAAAATAAAAAAATAGAAAAGCAGTTATATAAAATTATAAATCTATTATGAAAATAAAAATAAGTCAATAAAAATGATTTTGTAGTTTATACTATATGGAAAAAAATAATAAAATCAAAGTCACCTTATAAAAATCAAATATAGGTGAATATTCAATTATATCCAATATGAATAATAAAAAAGGGACTAAATATAAAATTATAAATATACTATGAAAATACAAATAAATAAAAATGATGTTGTAGTTTATACTATATGGAGTTAAATCAAGGTAATCTTATAACAATCAAATAGAGGTGGATATTCAGTTATAACCAATAATAATAATAATAAAGGGACTACATTTAAAATTATAAATATATTATGAAAATATATATATTTTTTTTAAAATGACATTGTAGTTTATACTATATGGAGTAAAATAGAGTAAAATCAAAGTCCTCATATAACAATCAAATAGAGGTGAATATTCAATTATAACCAATAATAATAATTAAAAAGGGACTAAATTTAAGATTATAAATATATTATGAAAAAAAAAAAATATATAATTTTTTTTTTTTTTTTTAAATGACATTGTAGTTTATACTACATGGAGTAAAATAGAGTAAAATAACAATCAAATAGAGGTGAATATTCAGATATAACCAAAAATAAAAAATAAAAAAATAGAAAAAGTAGCTATAAAAAATTCTAAATATATTATAATAAAAATAAGTAAATAAAAATGATGTAGTTTATACTATATGGAATAAAATAATAAAATCAAAGTCATCCTATAACAATCAAATAGAGATGAATAATATATTATAACTAATAATATTAATAAAAAAAAACTAAAGACTAAATACAAAATTATAAAAAAATATTTTAAAACAATAAATAAAAATAACAAACAAAAGTTCCAGATTAATTGTAGCGTGCAAGATCCTGGTAGCAATGACTGGCCACATAAAAAAAACAAAATGGCTGTTGATTTGAAAATTCCAGGAACCCCCCCAATAAAAATAAATGGAACAACACCTCCCTGTCCGCCAGCTAAAATGACTGAAAAACAAATTATTACCATCACATATAATTTTTATGCTGCAGCTTCATCGCCTCACTCTTTCATCACTAATAAATTCATGCGGACTCCTTTTCATGCACATAAGCGGTTAACCGAAGTGAATAGAAATACCTTTTTTTGGGGATTAGGTCAGAGAAATTGAAGCAATTGAAAAAAGCGTTGTTTGAATTGGCTGAGCGCAATTTCATTTCTAAGTGACGGTGAAATGAGGCGTGGCGGCGTACAGTACATACACAGCAAATTGAATTCGCCGCTCTTGTAATAGCATCGCTCTGTAAGTGTAATAGAGTGGACGCCCCATTAGAATACTCTTAGACTTCTTCATTAGGACTAGATCAGGATTTAATAAACACGGAATGCGTCGGAGTTCCTGCGAATCATCAGACTTCTTTTAAAGTTTAAACTAAAAAAAAAATAATTTAAAGGAACACTCCACTCCAACATTAACTTTTGCATTTAACCAGTTACAGGGCACTTCCATTCCCTTCCTGCCCAGGCCAATTTCCAGCTTTCAGCGCTCTCACACTTTAAATGACAATTGCGCAGTCATGCTACACTGTACCCATATGACATTTTTATCATTTCTTTGAGACAAATAAAGCTTTATTTTGGTGGTATTCAATCACCACTGGGTTTATTATTTTTTGCTAAACAAAGAAAAAAAAATACCTAACATTAAAAAAAAACAAACAACAACCTTTTCTTCATTTCTGTTATACAATTTTGCAAAAAAGTACTTTTTCTTATTCACTGATGGGCACTGATAGGCTGCACTTATGGGCACTGAGGAAGCTGCAGTGGTGGGTACCGATGAGGCTGCACTGATAAGCACAGAAAAGGTAGCACTGATGGGCACTGATGGACACTGACACTGAGGATTCTGCACTGATGGGCACTGATATGCTGCACTGATGGGCACTGATATGTTGTACTGATGGACACTGATATGCTGCACTGATGGGCACTGATATGTTGCACTGATGGGCACTGTTGGACACTGATATGCTACACTGATGGGCACTGATATGCTGCACTGATGGACACTGATATGCTACATTCATGGGCACTGATATGCTGCACTGATGGGCACTGATATGTTGCACTGATGGGCACTGATATGCTGCACTGATGGGCACTGATATGTTGCACTGATGGACACTGATGTGCTGCATTGATGGGCACTGATATGGTGCACTGATGGACACTGATGTGCTGCATTGATGGGCACTGATATGTTGCACTGATGGGCACTGGTATGCTGCACTGATGGGCACTGATATGTTGCACTGATGGACACTGATGTGCTGCATTGATGGGCACTGATATGTTGCACTGATGGGCACTGGTATGCTGCACTGATGGGCACTGATATGTTGCACTGATGGGCACTGATGTGCTGCACTGATGGGCACTGATATTTTTCACTGATGGGCACTGATATGTTGCACTGATGGGCACTGATATGTTGCACTGATGGGCACTGATGGGGCTGCACTGATAATCAGGGCACTGGTGTAAATAGAAAGCTGATTATCAGCACTGACAGTGCTAAGAAAAGGAAATGCAGGTTGTCAGCATGCATTGGACTGTAATTGGACACAGCTGATCACATGGTAAAGAACCTACGTCATTGGCTCTCTACCCTGATCGGACAAAGCTCACCACCAATCACTGCGTTGCACACCCCCGGCGTGATGTGAAGGACGTCATATACCATCCATTCAAGAAGGCGGTTATAGCAGATGGATGGCCATGCAGGGAGGTGTTAAAGTTATAGGAAGGTGCAGGTATTCATCCTGTCTGTAGGTGGCACTGCCGATGCTGCAAGAGGAAGGGAAGTCTGTTAGGTGGGATTGTTCCCTTAGGGACTCCGGCAGACTTCTCTGGGAAGGAAGGTATCTGGTTTGATATCCTGCCAAAGTTAAGGTAGCTATTTTAAAGGGGGGAGCCTTTTATTAGGGGAGCGCACGTCATTCGGGTGTACTTTTGGTGAGTGGTTGGCTAGGGAGAGAATTCTGTAAGCGGTGCAGTTACTTGTCTGCCACTAGGTGGCTCTGTTTGGCAATAGAGTTTGGTTACAGAAAGTAGTGTCACCAGGTGATGGGCCCCTTTTAGGCAGAGCCCTGCTGTAGTGATGTAATGGGTGAGTCAGTGCCCACCTATAAGCCAGGTTGGAAGGAATCCTGGTGCAGTTGGGGCATGGGAGCCAAACACCGACATCTAGGCAGATGTAGCCAGCAAGTGTAGGCCCTGGACAGGGCTGGAGGCTGGGGGGAGGCAGGACCTGTACCAAGGATTTCCAGCTGTGGCCTTCCTGACCCTTATGAAGGTGGGAACTAGGTCGGGTTGCAAAATGCCTATTAAACCAGGCCAAGAGTTTGCTGAGTGAGGCTGCTTCCCTGGAGACGTGTAACTATGAAGGAGGTGACTACAGAGATCACATTCAAGTGAGTACTAATTACCCCGGGTCAAGAGATTGATTGTCAGAGGGAAGATGGCTTACTTTATTGGCTGCACAATGCTTTCACATGTGACTTCTGCGGACCGTCCATTAAATCTGACTTTGTACCATCAAGCAACCCCAGACAGGCCCGAATTGGCTAATCGGGAGCACCGGGAGAATTCCCAGTGGGCTGGTCGGTGTCATGCCACTGGGGCACTGGGTTGAATGCTGTCACTAGGCTGCCTGCACTCACAGCAGCCCCACTCCAGTGGCGTAGCGTGAGGGGTGCTGGGGGGCCAGCCGCCCCGGGTGCAAAATTTGGGGGGGGAGCATCCCACAGCCGGCCAGATGTGCTCCTGAGAGGCCTTAGATTTAAAAATGGCGCTGCCCGGCGCCAACATGTCACCACGCATGCGCCGCCGCCGCTCGGGAAAGGCCATACACGTTCGGCTATTCCCGGGAATAGCCAAACTTATACGCGCTTTCCCGAGCGGTGGCGGTGCATGCGCAATGATGTGTTGGTGCCGGGCGGCGCCATTTTTAAATCTATGGCCCCCCTATAGGAACAGGTAAGTGAGACTCCTCCACAGCTGCACTACCTGCCATTATGCGGGGCTGCGGGCATACTACAAGAGATGCAGTGCTGCAGGGATGGTACACCTGTACCATGCCCGCAGCACTGCATCTCCTGTAGTATGCCTGCAGCCTCGCATTCTGTTGTACCATGCCCGCAGCTCTGCATTCTCCTGTACCATGCCCACGGCCCTGCATTCTCCTGTACCATGCCCGCAGCCCTGCATCTCCTCTAGTATTCCTGCAGCCCCGCATTCTCCTGTACCATGCCAGCAGCCCTGCATTCTCCTTTACCATGCCCACAGCCCTGCATCTCCTGTACCATGCCAGCAGCCCCGCATTCGCCTGTACCATGCCCGCAGCCCTGC
Source organism: Pelophylax lessonae (assembly GCF_965119305.1). NCBI lineage: Eukaryota > Metazoa > Chordata > Amphibia > Anura > Ranidae > Pelophylax > Pelophylax lessonae. Next base: position 8,221,375 of record NC_138774.1, on the reverse strand, counting down.
ATTCTCCTGTACCATGCCCGCAGCCCTGCATCTCCTGTACCATGCCCGCAGCCCTGCATTCTCCTGTACCATGCCCGCAGCCCTGCATTCTCCTGTACCATGCCCGCAGCCCTGCATCTCCTGTACCATGCCAGCAGCCCCGCATTCACCTGTACCATGCCCACAGCCCTGCATTCTCCTGCACCATGCCCGCAGCCATGCATTCTCCTGCACCATGCCCGCAGCCCTGCATTCTCCTGTACCATGCCCGCAGCCCTGCATTCTCCTGTACCATGCCCACAGCCCTGCATTCTCCTGTACCATGCCCGCAGCCCTGCATTCTCCTGTACCATGCCCGCAGCCCTGCATTCTCCTGTACCATGCCCGCAGCCCTGCATCTCCTGTACCATGCCAGCAGCCCCGCATTCGCCTGTACCATGCCCACAGCCCTGCATTCTCCTGCACCATGCCCGCAGCCATGCATTCTCCTGCACCATGCCCGCAGCCATGCATTCTCCTGTACCATGCCTGCAGCCCTGCATTCTCGTGTACCATGCCCGCTGCCCTGCATTCTCCTGTACCATGCCCGCAGCCCTGCATTCGCCTGTACCATGTCCGCAGCCATTGCAAACTTATATTCTGAGGTTTTAATTACATTATTTTAGTATAGTCAGTCGTGAACTAAAGTGGGTCGGTCTAAGGCATGAAACTGCAGGGCTGAAAATGATTCCCACTCTGGCCCTGACCCCGGATATAATAGTATGCCAGTGTGATGTGACTGTTGTGCCATTTCCCAAGTATCACCAGTGCAGCAACCCCATTTCATGTATGGACATTCCTTCCTTGGACATATAAAGGTCAACAGGCGGGAATGTCACGTGGAGGCCTCTGAAAATATGGAACCATGGTGTTCCCAGGCTTCAGCATTACCCCTTCTCTGAGTGAACTGCTGTATATGAGCTGGTTGGACATCTCATTCCAAAATCATGGACTTTGGGGTTCCACCACTTTTTGGCTACAACAGACTCCACTGCTCTGAGAAGTATTTTCAAGAGATTTTGGAGAGTATCTGTGGGAATTTGCACCCATCTGGCACCCATCTGACTGCCCTGCCACAGTTCCTCCAACTCTATTGTGCCACACCCCAACCAGTGTCCCTAACTCACCCTCCTCACCCTCCTGACCCCAGCAGCACCCACCCACTTTATCAATCCCTGGTCAAGGTGCCTATCAAGTACTTCACCTCTCCACCACAGTACCTTTCACCAAAATCACCCCCACCCCAACCACACCAATTCAAACTTCTGTCAGGGTGCCAGGAAACTGGACCACATGAAAATTAAAAGTAAAATAAAGTAGTTTACTAGAGCAACAACAATAAACGCACAACAAGAGTGAGGAGCAAAATCAAGAACAGTCGGGGGCCAAGTCCAGAAGTGGGTAGTCATCCAAGCCGGGATCAAGTCTAGAAATGAGTAGTCATTCAAGCCGGGATCGAGTCCAGTAGCGGGTAGTCTGCCGATGCCGAATCACGCTACCAGGATAGCAGGAAATTTCCCAGTAGGCCGCCAGCCCTGGAGTTGCTTTGAGCTGTGGCTGTGAGGCTGACAAGTGATGGGTAGCTCACGAATATAGTGTTGCATACCGACCCGTTCTTCCACTGGGAGCTCCAGAGTGCACAGGAGGTGCACACTCACACTGACAGCAGAGGCATTCCCCGCCCTTGCAGGCTGCGGGGCCGGGAAAGACTCCAGAACATGCCCAAGCTGTTTCTCCTCCGCACTAATCCTCACCGGCCCTCCTCCCTGATCCAAGGGGCTTGTGGGTGATGCCAGGTGGGAAAGAGACACAGGATTGTTGCCAGGGATCAGAGCCAGGACACATGGGTTTGCCACTGCACCTTCCCTGCCCCACTCTGCGTTAAAAAACATCTGTGCCCTTCTAATACCCCAGCCCTCCTGAACCCCCAGTGCAATGCCCTCCTGACCCTCAGCGCCATGCCCTCCTGACCCCAAGCCCAAGCGCCATGCTCTCCTGACCTCCAGTGCCATGCCCTCCTTAACCCCAGTGCCATGCCCTCCAAACTCCCCAATGCCATGCTCTCCAAACCCCCCAGCGCCATGCCCTCCTGAACCTCAGCACCATCCTCTCCTGACCTCTAGTGCCATGCCCTCCTGAATCCCAGAGCCATGCCCTCCTTAACCCCAGTGCCATGCCCTCCTGACCCCCAATGCCATGCTCTCCAAACCCCCCAGCGCCATGCCCTCCTGAACCCCAGCACCATCCTCTCCTGAGCCCTAGTGCCGTGCCCTCCTGAATCCCAGAGCCATGCCCTCCTGAACCCCATAGCCATGCCCTCCTGAACTCCCAGCACCATGTCATCCTGACCCCCAGCGCCATGCTCTCCTGACCCCCCAGCACCATGCCCACTGGACACCCCAGTCCTCCTGACACCCCAGCCCTCCTGATCCTCACAAAACCATATCCTCCCCCCCCCCCCGTTCCATACCCTCTTGACACTCCAGCCATCCTGACCCCCAATACCCTGTCCTCCTGACCCCCCTGCACTGTGCCCTTCTGATCCCCTAGTATTGTGCCCCCCTGACCTACCTATACCTTGCCCTCCTAAACTCAGCCCTACATATTGATGACCTCTGTATACTGCCCTATTTGCTACCTCTGCATGCTGCCCTACATATTACTGACCCCTGTACACTGCCCTACATACTACTGACCTCTATGCACTGTCCTACATACTACTGACCTCTATGCACTGTCCTACATACTACTGACCTCTGGACACTGACCTACATATTACTGACCTCTGTACACTGCAGGGCCGTCTTTCTGAATGGGAACGGGCAATGGCAATGATCTTTCCCCCCCAGGCCAGATTAGTTTACCTGGTGGTCTAGCCCCCCCCCCCCCCAGACAGTTTGTCCACCGGGACCGGGCGCTGGCTGCTTTGGTGTGGCTCTGAGTCTGCGCTGTACTGGTTGCTAGGAAGGCTAGCCGACTGGCATCTAGCAACCAGTGACGTCCTGAGGAGAGGGGACCCAGCATGCACAGCAGGAGGAGGATCCTCCTCGTCCTTCTCGGCACCTAAAATGGCTCCACCCACCTCCTCCCTTCATGTGCTGTGCTGCCAGTGTGGAAGGTAATTTGACTTCTCTCTCTCTCCCTCTCTCTCCCTCTCTCTCCCCCTCTCTCTCTCTCTCTCCCTCTCCCTCTCTCCCCCCCCCCCTCTGTGCCATTCCATACCTGCAATGTTCTCTCTGTTATTCAATAATCCATAGTGTTTTCGTACTGTAATTTCTTGTTTTTCAATTCATTGTGTTTCAAACTCGTGTTATATTGTCCAAACGTTGTGTTAATGTTTACACTTAACACTGATTTTGTTGGAGGTACCAATAAATATCGCCTTATCGATTATTTGCAATTTTATTCTCGTGTAGGATTGCGTAGGCAGGGCCCCAGTGCACTGCTTTGCTCGGGGGCCTAAAAGGCTCTTAAGATGGCACTGGTACACTGAGCAACATACTACTGACCTTTGTACACTGCCCTACATACTACTGACCTCTTTCCCCTGCCCTACATACTACTGACCTCTGTACACTGCCCTACATACTACTGACTTCTGTATACTGCCCTACCTACTACTGACCTCTGTATACTGCCCTATATACTACTGACCTCTGTATACTGCCCTACATACTACTAACCTCTGTACACTTCCCTACATACTACTGACCTCTGTATACTGCCCTATATACTACTGACCTCTGTATACTGCCCTATATACTACTGACCTCTGTACGCTGCCCTACATACTACTGACCTCTGTACACTACCCTACATACTACTGACTTCTGTATACTGCCCTACCTACTACTGACCTCTGTATACTGCCCTATATACTACTGACCTCTGTATACTGCCCTACATACTACTAACCTCTGTACACTGCCCTACATACTACTGACCTCTGTATACTGCCCTATATACTACTGACCTCTGTATATTGCCCTATATACTACTGACCTCTGAACACTGCCCTACTTACTACTGACCTCTGTACTCTGCCCTACATATTACTGACCTCTGTACACTGTCCAACATACTACTGACCTATGTATACTGCCCTATATGCTACTGACCTCTGTATACTGTCCTACATACTACTGACCCCTGTACACTGCCCTACCCACTACTGAGTCCTGGATGCTGCCCTACATCCTACTTACACTGGCCAGAAATCAGAGCAGATAGCCAGGCCTGAAACTAATCAAGAAAATCATTTCAGTACCAGATGTTCTGCCTTCATGATGGACTCTGGCATCAGACTTGTGGGGGCAACCAATTACTCCCCAGACAAGAAAAAAAAAATGTGAATGGAAGTGAATGACGAGATCCTCACTGAAGCTAACTTATAAGGTAGACTAGATTTATATTTTTACAGTGACATTCGTTTTAGTAGTTTTTTAAAGATTTGTCTTTATGCTGTCATTCATTTTTAGGGGTTTGCTAGCTAATTTAGAAAAAAAAAAAAAGGGGGGCGCTGCATCCCGTGATATTTGATCACTTCAATGTTGTTCAGGTAGGTCTCCATCTTTTATAGGTTGCCTACCTCTGCTTTAGGCACTCATTACTACCTTATACACCTCTATGGTATTTTTTTTATATGGCCCATATTTGGATGTAATGTATATGCCCTATAGAGTTGGCCTGTTGTACGCTTTTGTGTTGATAGCTATGGAGAGGATGTGGATGCTGGTCTTGTGGGCATGCTGCACTCCACCCACCCGGTTTGACGGCGATGTGTTGTTCAGGCTGGGGCACTTTCCATCGCTCCCTCCCCTTGTGGGAGGTGGCTCCTGGTTGGATGACTGTGTGGCATCAGCCTGGTCTCTCCTCCCTAATGGGTGGATGGGGCGGGTTCGTGCTGCCTAATCTTTTCTATTGCAACCACTGGCGGCATGCACATGACGGGTCTGGCATCACCACCGTGGCCCCATTGTAGACCCAGCAGTGGCTCCTATTGGTGTCAGGGGGGCCTTTAAAGTCGTGGGTCCACTGTGACTATGCTGGAGCCCAGACACAGGATACAGGGACAAACATTTCGGAGGTATGATCATTTACTGGAGGGGGATACCGACGGTATATTGGGAATCTGAGTGAGGAGCTGTATGCACTCCATATCTCTTTTATGGATGGAGATGGAGATGTAATTCAATCTATACAGTGGGAGGTGACGCTATGCTGTTGGGCTGGTATACTAATGTTATGGGGCTGGTATGAAATTATTTCCAGGGCTGGTATTTATCCCCAGTCCGGTATTCTGTTGAAAACTCCAACTTGCCAAGATCTCCAATAACGTTTGTTGGCAATAATTCAGACTCACATGGCCCTAGGCATCAAAGTTCTTTCAGATATCTGGGAGCACTCAATGAGACACAGAGACGGCAAGTACGATGCCACAGAATGCTCGCTTTATTAAAACAATGATGTACTTTTTATATAGAAAGTAAAAGGGGAAGTCGCTTTCCAGGAGATTATACTGTATATAGAATTGATACAAGAATAGTAGTTAGTGATTTAAGTCACGTGCTTACATATGAGCTAAATAAAATAAATCATAGTTATAATTGGCATTACATCAGACTTGTTCTAAGGGTTAAGATAAGGTATAATTTGTTACTTTAAACAGGCTTGCTCTAAGGGTCAGTTTGACCACAAAACGTAACATCCTGGGAACTTTCAATGACATTTACTTAGATAGGCTTTTTAATTAAGCTGAGTCAAGGGTTTTAGTAATAAGATGGAGTTGAAAGAACAAAATGGAGAAAAGAGATTCCTTCAACGTTATTTCCGATGAGTGTACACCAGGAATAATTGGAGATTTCGACCACTTGGTGTTTTCACACAACACCGGCAGCCTTTACACTCCGGTAGATGCTATAATTGGTGCAGATTGTTAGCCCGCCCACTAGTTGTCGCCGCCTTGGAGGCAGCCATGTTTCTGGTTACTAGCGGGCGGACTAACAATCTCCGCTAATTATAGCATCTACCGGAGTGTATAGGCTGCCGGAAGTTGAGTGAAAACACCAAGTGGTCGAAATCTCCAATTATTCCTTGTGTACAGTCACCTGAAATAAGGTGGTTGGAGATCTCGGCGAGTTGGAGTTTTTGGCAGAACACCGACCCTGATTGGGTGCTGCATTGTTTTATTGCCCCATGCCCCCCCCCCCCTCCCCTGCCTACTAATCCTCCCTACGCCATTGGGAACGCAACAACTGTCAAACTTGTGAAATATTCCTCAGCTGACAATCCATGTACTAGGCATTCAGGGCAAAGCGAGAAATGGAAGTATTTCTCAAATTTGCAGCCCTAGTGTTGGCCGACAGTTTTCTAGGTGAGAAAATCAATGTGGCTACACCAATTGCTCTCTAATATAATTTACTAATGATTCCCCCCCCACCTCCCCCATTTCAACTCATTTGCATGCCGTTCTTGACCTTGTGGCCTCAGGCTGCTTTCTGCTAATTAAGTAAAGTAGTCATAATTAATGTTAATATTAAAATTCAGCCCTCGTGTTGAGACTTCATTAAAAAAAAGTATATTAAATAATTCCGTAACGACTCGGTGATAAATAGATGGCGTTTTTTCATTTTTTTTTTTTTTTCATTACACTTGCTAGCTGCCGTTTCCTCTCTTCCAGTTTGGGGGTCATTTGAATGTGATTACAGCTGAACTCCCGGCAGAAAAAGAAAAACACCAATTCAAACATGTATGTATTCTCTTTAATGCCCAACAGAACTTTCAGTTTGAGTCTTAAAAATTCACACCAGGTGCAGCAAAACAAAAAGGTGTTCATTGTCTTCCAGATGGTTTTCTGTAGAAAACAGCCACAGCTGTGTAGAAAAGCCAGTCCCCTGCCAGCATGCTGCTGAGACGGACCCTTGCTCTCTATGTGCAAACAGTGGTCTGTCTGCAAGGGTCCAATATGCCTGCTCTGCTGAGTTAAAGCCAGAGCTCTACAGCCAGTGGAGAGCATCATGTACTGATTGCAGAGCTCTAGGTCTGACCCAGTGGGGGGGCTGGACTTCTGCCTAACCAATACTATAAAGAGCTTGGGCCTGGGTCCCATCAGTTCAAAAGGGGGGCCCCCAGCACCTCTTGATCAGGTGGGCTGGCTGTACTGCCTTATTGCAGACCGATCCTCTTCTTCCTCCCCTTGCAGCGCAGCTAGCTTCTGCTCCTCTTTCTCCCTCCAGCTGCACTGCAGGGACAGTGGTTCTAGCAAATGCGGTCCTTCCATCCAGGGGCGTAACTACAGGGGTTGCAGGGGTTGCAATCGCTACCGGGCCCCATGCTCCAGGGGGCCCGGTAGCAAACCAGTGGGTGAACTTCTAGGATCTCAAAGGTCACACTTGCGACCGGGCCCTGGCATTTCACCACTGTGGGGAGGCCCCAACATTGCAGGAAGGGGGCCCACTGCAGAACTTGTGAAAGGATCCTGATGCGGGACCATAATAAAAGGCCATGCAATGAGATTAAAGAGCCCCAGGATTAGTGGGAAGAGCCCCGGGCTTGAAGGGAAGGGCCCCGGCCAGGGGTCTGGGGGGCCCTTCATGGTTTCTTGCATCGGGGCCCTGAAGGTTCTAGTTACGCCTCTGCTTCCATCTGCTGTCCGGGCCCCCCTGTGTGCCTCTTTCCCCACAGTGCTGCCCGTTTCCCTCCTCTCCTCTTCCATTCCACCGGCAGCTACTGTGGGCCACCATGATGTACCACCCTGTGTCTATTCTTTGCCTGCTTTCTTTACTGCGTCTGGAGCAACTTCCCCTCCTGCCCACTCTTTGTCACAGCCCTAAAGCTAGCATACCATTAGCTTTAGATACAGCAATTATTAGCAGGGATTCCCTGAGAGTAGAAAGTTTTTTCAAAAATGTCCTCAATGTTAAACACTTGCCCTCCAGAAGGTTTTTTTTTTTTTCTGAGGGGTTAATCCTAGCTCACAATAGCATGTAGGTCCATTTGCTGCTTCAATGTCTGCAGATGGATGTGGGGATGGCCACTGAGTGTAATAATGCTAATGTCCTAGCCAGTACTTCCAGGTATTTATTATGACCACAAACCTGCAGCTCATATCTTTGAGGTATGAGCTTACCCAGAGACCAGCCATGATCATTAGGGTGAGGGTCAGATAGGTATACTATCCTAAACAAAAAATAAAAAAGAGTGCGTGGGCAGTATGGAGGGTAAAACTCCCCAGCCCTTAATGCCAGCACCACTCCCCAACGGAAAAGAGGCAACTTGTTCCTTCAACAGTGACAAGTCCTCTCTGGCTCTGAAGAAAACCGCTATACATTCAGGGTGCTGCCAGGAGGGCAGACTAAAGGAAATCCCAATAAGGACCATCCTGGGCAGTATTGGGAGTGTGGTTAGCTGACGTTCCCACCAAGATGCTATGCCAAGTTGCATATCAGATGGCAGTAAACAAAAAGGCCGATGTTTTGACGCTGTTCAAACTGAATGGGTGGATCTCTAGTCCCTAACGCTCAGGTACTAAGCTAATTAAACAGCTAAGTTTGTTTAACCACTTACCGCCCGCCCGCCGTCATATGGTGCGGCTATTATCCTGGGCGGACGTCATATGACGTGACCCAGGAAATGCAGGGCAGGCGCGCGATCGCGGGCGCGCCGCCGTGCACTGCCGGTGTCGGCGTGTCCCCGGGACACAGCTGACTGTTTCCCACGTGATCGGCCGTGTTCCAATGACACAGCCGATCACAATGGAGGCGGCCGGGAGATGACCGCGCATGCGCGATCGGGAGCGCGCAGCGCGGTCATGTCGGTGGCACTGTGTTCCGTAGGAACACAGCTGTCACCGGCAGTAGTAAACAGTCACTGACAGTGAATCCATTCACAGCCGATCACAAAATGTAAACACAGAGCAGTAACTGACTGTTACTAGCTCTTCTCCCCTCATACAGCTTCCAGTGTGAGGAGAGCAGAGCTAGAAACAGTCAGTTACTGCTCTGTGTACCTGCAAAAGTAAAATCACACTAATAAATGTCCCCACACAGTCCTCAGCCCCCCCCCAATGTCACCTGTCACCCAACAGTCACCTCATCAGTACCCAGAAATTGACACCCATAACGTTCACATGTGAGCGCAGCGATCGTGGGCAAAATCACTGCAATTCTGCCCGCGATCCGGAAACCATTGCAAATTGCGGGACGCCTGTGCGTTGCCCGTTTTTTGCAATAGCACCCCAAACGCTGTGCGATGTTGCCGCCATTTCCACCTGCCGAATCGCAGTAACATCGCGAAAACATTGCATGACGCCCAAAAAAGGTACAGGAGTTTCTTTGGGGCGTCATGCGTTGTTTGCGTGATGTTACCTCGATTCGGCAGGCAGAAATCGCAGCAACATCGCACAGCGTTTGGGGTGCTATTGCAAAAAACAGGCAACGCACAGGCGTCCCGCAATTTGCAATGATTTCTGGATCACGGGCAGAATCGCAGTGAATCTGCCCGTGATCGCTATGTGAACATAGCCTAAAGTTCACCGGTCACCAGAGACTGCCATCAGTACCGCCGTGCACCATCGCCCGTCACCTGTCACCCATCAGTGACCATCGCCCGTCACCTGTCACCCCATCAATCACCGTCACCTGTCACCCCATCAGTCATCGTCACCTGTCACCCCATCAGTCATCGTCACCTGTCACCCCATCAGTCATCGTCATCTGTCACCCTATCAATCATCGTCACTTGACACCCCATCAGTGATCGTCACTTGTCACCCCATCAATCATCGTCACATGTCACCCCGTCAGTGATTGTCATCTGTCACCCCATCAATCATCGTCACCTCATCAATCATTGTCACCTGTCACCCCATCAGTCATCGTCATCTGTCACCCTATCAATCATCGTCACTTGACACCCCATCAGTGATCGTCACTTGTCACCCCATCAATCATCGTCACATGTCACCCCGTCAGTGATTGTCATCTGTCACCTCATCAATCATTGTCACCTGTCACCTCATCAATCATCATCACCTGTCACCCCATCAGTCATCGTCACCTGTAACCCCATCAGTCATCGTCACCTGTCACCCCATCAGTCATTGTCACCTGTCACCCCATCAGTCATCGTCACCTGTCACCCCATCAGTCATCGTCACCTGTCACCCCATCAGTCATTGTCACCTGTCACCTCATCAATCATCACCTGTCACCTCATCAGTCATTGTCACCTGTCACCCCATCAGTCATTGTCACCTGTCACCCCATCAGTCATTGTCACCTGTTTGCAATATACATGCAATCACTTACTGACCGCCTAACGACTATATGCGTCGGCCATTAAAAGCTAAATACTGGGGTTATGGCAGCAGATAGCCCCCATAACCCCGGTATTTTTTGAAACGGCGGGCGGTCGTCTTTCAGATAAGGGTGGTCCCAGTGGCAGATTCGCCACGGAATTACCCTTACGGTGCAGCGGAAGAGGTGCCCCCCCCCCTCCCGCCGCATCCCAGACGTTTTCCCAGCTTACCGGACCCGCCGGCAGCGGGGAAAACTATCCGGTCCCGGATCCTCAGAGACAGGAAGTCGAGTGAGGGCAAGATGGCCCTCACTCGACTCTATGGTCTTGGAGGACCGGAGCTACGTCAAAAGACGTTGCCTAGCAACCGGTTTAAAGGGCCGCTTTTTTTTTTTCTTTTTTTTTTTTTTCCTCTTTCAACAATTTTTTTTTTTTTTTTCTTTTTTAGTGTAGTTGTGAGGTGTGATGTCTTTTTGACCCCAGATCTCACATTAAAGAGGACCTGTCCTGCTTATTTCTATTACAAGGGATGTTTACATTCCTTGTAATAGGAATAAAAATTATCAAAACATTTTTTTTTTTTTAAACTGTGTAAAAATAAAAAAATAATAAATAAAATAAATTGGAAAAAAAAAAAATTAAAGCGCCCTGTCCCCGTTAGCTCACGCGCAGAAGCAAACGCATACGCAAGTCCCGCCCACATATGTAAACGGTGTTCAAACCATACATGTGAGGTATTGCCGCGATCGTTAGAGCGAGAGCAATAATTTGAGCCCTAGACCTCCTCTGTAACTCTAAGCTGGTAACCTGCAGACATTTTTAAAATGTTGCCTATGGGGATTTTTAAGTACCAATGTTTGGCGCCATTCTGTGAGCATGCGCAATTTTGAAGCATGACATGTTGGGTATCTAATTACTCGGCGTAACATTATCTTTCACATTATGGAAAACAATTGTGCTAAATTTACTGTTTTCTTATTTTTTAGTTCAAAAAAGTGATTTTTTTTTTCAAAAAAATCGCATTTGGAAGACTGCTGCGCAAATATGGTGTGATAAAAAATATTGCAACGATCTCCATTTTATTCTCTAGGGTCTCTGCTAAAAAAAAATATATAATGTTTGGGGGTTCCAAGTAGTTTTCTAGCAAAAAAAATGATTTTAGCTTGTAAACACCAAGTGTCAAAAATAGGCCCAGTCTTAAAGTGGATAAATGGACAACTTTGTGTAAAGCGCTACTTGGATGTTAGGCCTCTGTACATAGGTGTGCGCAGCCTATTGCATTAGGGTGTGCACCCCAAAGTTTAAATACACATGCATGTGTTTGCCTACATGTATATGGCCCCGGTACATTACTCTCCCTGCTGGCAAAGTGAAATAGAAGTGTGTGGCACTTCTCTTATGGCAGAGCAGGTCCGAGGGAGATCTTTTCCATCTCCTCACTGGCAAACAGAGCGATAATGCTAATGTGCCCTAGGTGATTAGGGTGTGCCCAGGCACACCCGGCACACCCTGTGCGCACGCCTATGATGGAAGGAGAAAGCTGCTCTGATTGGCAGTGGCTTGACTGGGGAAGAAGGGTGTGTCACACTGTGACTGCTAGCTGGCAGGGACAGAAGAGCATGGCTTGACTTGGAGAGGGAGGATGCTCCTCCCAATAGACATGACTGGGAAACGCCAAATAAAATCATAGAAAATAATTGCCATTCCACCATCAACCCAAAATCCCTCACTTATTCCAAATGTATGAGGCCTCCAGCTTTCTATGTGGAATTGGGTACAGGACCAACCGCTGCTCAATAATTACTGCTATACTGGCAACAATGCAACAAATACTCCACTTTCCTTGTATTATTCTATATCTATATATATATATATATATATATATATATATATATGCATGTGACATGGCTGAAAGGCCGACTGTTGTGGCTTTAGTTCTGGTGACCGCATTCTTCAATAAAATAAATTATTGAAAATAATAATCTCTACCAGTAAAAGTTTGCTAAACCGCACACCCCAGTGGCTGAATGATGCTTTCCTTTCATAGAAATTGCTGCTAATAGAGATCGCTGTGCGTGCCGCAGAATTAGAGAGACAGAGGGTGAGCCGTAACAGAACTACAGTGACAGCTCCTTTCAGGCTCCCTCTAAGTCCCACTAAGTGCTATTAATTGATAGTTTAATCTCCACCACATTTAAAGGATAAAGTTGCGAATTTACCACAAACTCTATTTCTGTCCCTTGCTCCATGCTGAGATATTGTAACGCGTGTTCTTCGCTGTCGTGTGAGAACACGCAGAGCAAGTTATTGCTTGCTGTACTCTACTTTATTTCTTTCTGTAAAAAAGGAAAAATGTATCTGACCTCACTTAATCATTCAAGGAAATTGGTTTTCAAAAGAGGTCCTATATAGATCTTTTTTTATCACTAAAGCAGGAGGAAGGAGGTCCTGATTCCTCTATATAGATCTTTATATCACTAAAAGGATCACCAGCAAAAGGAAGGAGGTCCTGATTCCACTACATACAGTGCCTTGCGAAAGTATTTGGCCCCTCTTGAACTTTGCGACCTTTTGCCACATTTCAGGCTTCAAACAAAAAGATATAAAACTGTAATTTGTTGTGAAGAATCAACAACAAGTGGGACACAATCATGAAGTGGAACCAAATTTATTGGATATTTCAAACTTTTTTAACAAATAAAAAACTAAAAAATTGGGCGTGCAAAATTATTCAGCCCCCTTAAGTTAATACTTTGTAGCGCCACCTTTTGCTGCGATTACAGCTGTAAGTCGCTTGGGGTATGTCTCTATCAGTTTTGCACATTGAGAGACTGAAATTTTTGCCCATTCCTCCTTGCAAAACAGCTCGAGCTCAGTGAGGTTGGATGGAGAGCGTTTGTGAACAGCAGTTTTCAGTTCTTTCCACAGATTCTCGATTGGATTCAGGTCTGGACTTTGACTTGGCCATTCTAACACCTGGATATGTTTATTTGTGAACCATTCCATTGTAGATTTTGCTTTATGTTTTGGATCATTGTCTTGTTTGAAGACAAATCTCCGTCCCAGTCTCAGGTCTTTTGCAGACTCCATCAGGTTTTCTTCCAGAATGGTCCTGTATTTGGCTCCATCCATCTTCCCATCAATTTTAACCATCTTCCCTGTCCCTGCTGAAGAAAAGCAGGCCCAAACCATGATGCTGCCACCACCATGTGTGACAGTGGGGATGGTGTGTTCAGGATGATGAGCTGTGTTGCTTTTACGCCAAACATAACGTTTTGCATTGTTGCCAAAAAGTTTGATTTTGGTTTCATCTGAGCAGAGCACCTTCTTCCACATGTTTGGTGTCTCCCAGGTGGCTTGTGGCAAACTTTAAAGGACACTTTTTATGGATATCTTTAAGAAATGGCTTTCTTCTTGCCACTCTTCCATAAAGGCCAGATTTGTGCAGTATACGACTGATTGTTGTCCTATGGACAGAGTCTCCCACCTCAGCTGTAGATCTCTGCAGTTCATCCAGAGTGATCATGGGCCTCTTGGCTGCATCTCTGATCAGTCTTCTCCTTGTATGAGCTGAAAGTTTAGAGGGACGGCCAGGTCTTCGTAGATTTGCAGTGGTCTGATACTCCTTCCATTTCAATATTATGGCTTGCACAGTGCTCCTTGGGATGTTTAAAGCTTGGGAAATCTTTTTATATCCAAATCCGGCTTTAAACTTCTCCACAACAGTATCTCGGACCTGCCTGGTGTGTTCCTTGTTCTTCATGATGCTCTCTGCGCTTTAAACGGACCTCTGAGACTATCACAGTGCAGGTGCATTTATACGGAGACTTGATTACACACAGGTGGATTCTATTTATCATCATTAGTCATTTAGGTCAACATTGGATCATTCAGAGATCCTCACTGAACTTCTGGAGAGAGTTTGCTGCACTGAAAGTGAAGGGGCTGAATAATTTTGCACGCCCAATTTTTCAATTTGTTAACAAAGTTTGAAATATCCAATAAATTTCGTTCCACGTCATGATCGTGTCCCACTTGTTGTTGATTCTTCACAAAAAATTACAGTTTTATATCTTTATGTTTGAAGCCTGAAATATGGCAAAAGGTTGCAAAGTTCAAGGGGGCCAAATACTTTCGCAAGGCACTGTAGATCTTTATATCACTAAAGGGATCACCAGCAGGTGGAAAGAGGTCCTGATTCCTCAATATAGATCTTTATATCACTAGATAAATGACCAGCAGGAGGAAAGAGGTCCTAATTCCTCTATATAGATCTTTATGTAGCAGTATTTCTAGGCCTTGTCATTGTTACTGGAGACACTTCCAACACATTTAAGTTGTGAATCCAGGTGTGAGAATTGAGACAATGACCATTCCGGCATCTTTGGTTTGTTTTGTTTATTGTATTTTGGGGATGGGAGAAGGGAATGAGTGGGATACTCCTCTGGCTCAACTAGGTTTGACTGGGACTTTATACAGAAAATGCCCGTTGGCGCTGTCTTGATGCCAGCTGAATGCCAACCAGCGCTTCCTGGTGTTTAAACATACTGTTATGCTGAACTTGTGCTAGAATTTCGATTTGAACTTGTTTGTTAACTCAGAAGATCCAGGACTGTAGAACACTTGACTCCTGACACTCGATTTAGCTCAAAAGTCACTGAACAGCTCCCTTCAGCCCTTCACTGACTGAGGTAGCTCCTTGTCACTGCTTCTTCCGCTGCAACTCTTAGGCTACGTTCACATGTTAGCGTAGCGGACCGCGGGCAGAATCACCGCGATTCTACCTGCGATCCAAAAATCATTGCAAATCGCGGGACGCCTATGCGTTGCCGTTGATTTTCAATGACACCCCAAATGCTGTGCGATGTTGCCGCGATTTCCGCCTGCCGAATCGCGGTAACATCACGCAAACAAAATAGCGGGTCGCATGACGCCCCAAAGAAGCTCTTGTACCTTTTTTGGGCGTCATGCGATCCGCTATTTTGTTTGCGCGATGTTACCGCGATTCGGCAGGTGGAAATCACTGCAACATCGCACAGCGTTTGGGGTGCCATTGAAAATCAACAGCATCGCACAGGCATTCCGCGATTTTCAATGATTTCCGGATCGCGGGCAGAATCGCGGTGATTCTGCCCGCTGTCAGCTGCGCTAACATGTGAACGTAGCCTTAACTCTGTACACTGCACACATTAACTCTTCAGGGCCCAACTGCTGGCGCCCCCTCTACAATTCAGAGCCCTCTGACTAGGCACCCCCTTTACAGCTAGCTGACTCCTGGATCCCTGGGAACTTCACTGGAGTGGTCCCCTCTACACTAGGCAGACCCCTAGGGGCACTTCACAGTACTCACGACCTTGGCAGGCTTTCTTGGAACGGAACCCCTCTTCCTCCACTGGTCCTCGGCACACCGGATCCCCTCTGCAGCTCCGCTCCGCACTCTCTGGATTCTCAGGCAGCCACCCGAGACACCCGTTCCTTCTGACCGGAGGAGAGACAGCCGTACTCTCCCTCCTGGGACTCTGCTTCCTGCCAAAGATGCTGTGTCACGCGTTCCCTCCAAACTTATACCCACTCCCAGAATCCTCAGTGGCAGAATCTGCCTTCTGGGGTAGATACAAGCCTGAATGGGCCACTGATTGGGTTTCCTCCACTGCCCAATGAGAATCCTCTCATGGAGCCAGTGGGGAGACTCCCCTCTCAGTAACCTCACCTGGGAGACATGGCAGCCCAGCTGAAAATCCTGGCCCTGCTGTTAGGTAGCCAAGGCCCACTATACTTTTACCTAGCACCTACCTGTAGGGTGCTACCTCTATATCACTAGAGGGATCACCAGAAGGAGGACGGAGGTCCTGATTCCTCTATAGTGATCTTTTTGTCACTAAGGGGATTAATAGCAGGAGAATTAGGTCCTAATTCCTTCTTCTTGCAAGAAGAAGAATGGCTTTGCAAATGACCAGACTCATACAACACAATATTTTCAGCCACCATCTAATGGACACTTTTCCCAATCCACATAGAGGATTGGTTTCCCCCTGCCCTGATTTGGAGTTTATCTGGGTTTAGACAAACGGATTTGCTCGGTACTATTTATCTCTGCTAAAGATAGTGTAAAAACTTTTATGAACTCATACTGTATAAATAATATAATTAGTACCGCGAGTTTATGAACTAAATTTGCACACTGCCGGTCTCCCACTACTTTCCTAAAACCAATAATCAAATAACAATTACATAAAATGGTAAAAATAGCACCAGAAAAGTAAATAATGGTAAAAATTCATATAGCGGAACGGCAGGAGATTATTAGAAGTGCAGCGCTAAACAATACGCCTATTAAAAGATTTATTTAAAAAGTCCCGATGGCGATGATTACAAATAAATGGAACAAGGGGCACTTGGTGGAAAGAGAGGCAGCGAATGGATCCCGGGGTGAAATTATTGCAAATATTTCAGTTGCGGAGAGGGGAAAGGAAACAAGTTTATTAACTTGAATTCCCCGTGTTCAGGGTGAAATGTACTGAACTGTACAGTTTGTTACAATGTAATTCTGGAATTGTCTGCAAAGATGATAAAGGAAGAGCAAAAAAAAATCCCTGAGACCTCCAATGGAGGAAAGAGTTCAACAGTCACAGAAAACTTGCACAAAAGTTGTATCATTAAAATGATTAAAGTTATTTTGGCCAGGGATCGCTTTATTCAACTCAAATCTTTCTCCATAGGGCCTATTATACCCCTCAGCGAGTGGCCAAGATATACCGTGGTAGTTCGGATGTATGCCCTCGGGGCTGTGGTCAAACCGGTACCTTTTTCCATATGGTGTGGTCCTGCCCTGTTGCTCAGAGGTTTTGGCGGGAGGTGGTTGGTGAACTTGAGGGTTTGGTGGTTGCTGGCATGGTCCTTGATCCCAGAGTCTCATTACTGGGTCTTTGCGATTTGGTCTCTTACAGGAGGCATATGCAGCTCTTTATATTTTATCTTATGTTCTATGCCCGGAAAACGATATTGTTGCTTTGGAAATCGGCTGACCCTCCGCTACTGTCTAGGTGGCGGACCCTGGTTGACTCAGTTTTGCCGCTCTATAAACTCACCTACATGAGCAGGGGTTGTCCTCAGAAGTTTGACAAGGTGTGGGGTTTGTGGGTGGCCAGGGGAGGGCTGGGATGAGACCCTTCCCCTCTTATGTTCTCTCCTCTGTCTACTCTCTCTTGGCCTCCTCTCTCCTGCTTTGCTGTGCTCGGCTCCCCCTAGGGTCCCTTTCCTTCCCCCCTTCTCCCTCTCCCCCCTCTCTCCCCCCCCACCCCCTTTCTGTCTTGGGGTTGTGGTCCCTTCACTGGGTGGTGTCATCCTTCACTTGGTGTCCCTATAGCTGGCGTTGCTACTGGTTGCCGGCCCATCTGGGGTAACTGACCCTGGCTAGGGGGGTGTGGCTGCTTGGGTGGGGGGTGGAGGGAGTCCTTCCAGCTCTGTTGTGCCTCTGTTGCCTATGCAGGAGATCTTCTGTTACTGTTGCGTATGTTGTACCTTGCCCTTTTACTTGCCTATGATATTGTCTAATGTGAACACAGCACTGTATTTTTGTTTGTACCTTGCTTTTTGAATTAATAAAAACGTTTCTGTTAAAAAAAAAAAAAAAAAAAAAAAAAAGATTAAAGTTAAAGCCCAGCTCCATCATCCCCCATTAATTAAAAAAAACTGAATATACGGTCACGAGGTTCTCTTTCTTCAGGACTGTAGGGTGTGAAGGGCTCTCTTTGTTGCTGCCTGAAACATGTATATCTGGGGTGCTAGATTCAACTTATCACATTGGGTCATGGGTAAAGAAAGTCAATTGAGTTTATACAGAAGACAGTTGCTCCAGTGAAGGCCGTCTCAACAAAAACAGGGAGCCTCTTATCTAAACAAACCAAAGTTTCCAATTAGAGCACCAATCCAAAGATCTAAGATTCCAATTTTTTTTTTTAATATTCGTTGGCTCAATGTAGTCAATTGAGCTGTATGCGATTTGTTTGGTCTGTCCTGTGTTTCACTGGCTGCAGGGTTGACTCCTTCTTCCACCTTTCTTTCGGGAGAGGTTCTGGAAGATATTGGACTGGGAGAGTCGGATCAGCAGCTGAATATTTATGCAGTCCTAGCCAATCCCTGCGGAGAGGTGCCCAGATGGTGGCTGGGAAGGAGTATACATAATCTGAGCCCTGGAGCAGAGGGGCTCTTTTTGCTCAAAGGAGGATATCTCTACCTGGACCGCTGCTACAGGCTTTGGGTGGGCTAAGGGGCAAAGTCACCAAATGATGTAATCTGGTATGGCTGGGATCTAGGTGCCCCCTTGTTAAAGCCATTTTTATTTACATTTTGGCATGTGGTTCCTCTTTAAATTCCCCTGTTTTTTTTTTTTTTGTGTGTTTTTTTTTAAGTTGGCATTTGGTTTGTTTATATTCTGCTGTCAGCGAGGAATCCCAATGACGTCACCCGATGATGTAATCAGGTAAGTCAGGGATCTGGGGACCACCTTGTAAAAGCCCCCCACCCGCAGACCCCCACAACCACCAGTCAGAGTTGTGGGCAAGAGGCCCCCCTGCCCCAAAACACCCCCCATGTTGAGGGCACGTGGCCTGGTATGGTTCAGGAGAGGGGGCGCTTGCTCCCCCCCCCCTTTCCTGACCTGCCCAGCTGCATGCTTGGATAAGGGTCTGGATTGGATTTTGGGTGGGGGGTGGGGGGCACACCATTTTTATTTTTATTTTGATGTGGGTTTCCCCATCTTAAGGGCCTGGTATGGATTGGGGGGGGGGGGGGACCTCTACGCTGTACCCATAGATGCCCCTACTCAAGATGCACACACATACTCCCTTATCCCTTCTACCTCTGCCCCCTTCACTTACACTGTCTTGTTTTTGTTTCCCCCCCCACCCCCCCCCCTTTTTTTTTCTTCTCTCAGCCTACATAGGCTGGATCTTTCTACCCTTTCCTCTGGTCTTAGTATACCCATAATTGAAAAGGAGATGCCTTCAGTAGTGGTCTAGGGACATATTAAGTCGTATTGCTTTTGACATGATGATTCTACTACTTACAACCTTGGTCTGCTGATACTGACTAACGTAATACTTCCTTGCATTGGAATCAAAGATGCTTTCAAGTATTATGTATGTAATGCTCATTGACCATATTGTGTACTACCTTAAAGCTCTCTGGATCTGATTGTTCTTATATGACTTGAAATGTATAAATAAAGAATTGGAAAAAAAAAAAAAACTATCCATAAACCTACTCCCACCCCCATGTTAAGCCTATTCTATCTTCCCTTTAAAGGAAAGATGTCTATACTTGCCTATGCTGAGTGCCCTCCGGTCCAGTCATATGATCTCCCCAGCGGCCGGCTTCAGTGTAGAACGCCACACTTTTCACATATTTGTAAAAAATTTTGAAAACCATTTATCATTTTCCTTCCACTTCACAATTATGTGCCACTTTATGTTGATCTATTTCCAGGGGCTGACTGGCAACTTTCGGCCCAGGGGGCAAGTACAAACCAGAAGCCCATGGTGCAGCAACTCCTACTCTCCCTCTCCCTGGCCTCCTCCTGACCCCCATTCCAGGCTGAAGCTCTGCTCCAGGTACTCTCTACTCACCGGCCAAATCTTGTTTCCTGACCTGGCCAGCAGGGGGCGGTTGGGGGGAGCTGGGACAGCTTGACTGGGGCTGGCAGGGGGAGGAGATTCTCCAGTGGGGTATGGAATGGGCCTCTGCTCAGACATAGTTCACACCATCCATGCTGGGGGGGAGGCCTCCTTGCCTTCATCCCGCACTCAGTAGGTCAGCAGCGGGGACTTTTTATTTCTCTTCACCAGGAATCCTTTAGGCATGTCTGGGGCAGAAGCAGTGCAGCCTTTTTACGGGGCATCAGAGCGGCCATAGGGGCAATTGTCCCCTGGCCCAGTCCTCCCCTGTCTATTACATGAAATCCCAATATAATACATTTACATTTTTGGTTGTAACATGACAAAATGTGGAAAATTCCAAGGGGTATGAATATTTTTTTCAAGGCACTGTAGTTGGGATTTGACTGGATGTCCACTTCAAGGTATTCTAGGACTGTCTCACTAAGGCCCAGGGATCCTCAAACTACAGCCCTCCAGCTGTTGCGGAACTACACATCCCATGAGGCATTGTAAAACTCTGACATTCACAGCTATGACTAGGCATGATGGGAATTGTAGTTCCTGAACAAGTGGAGGGCCATAGTTTGAAGACCCCTGCGCTAAGCTATTTTTCTCCAAGTATGGGATATGACTTTGTTTTTTAGTAGAGGATGAGTTCATATATCTGTTCCAATAAAAAGAATTGAGTGGCTTTACCATTGTTGGATGTCCCTCCTCGAACATTTCTAAAGAGAATTTCTTTAACAGGAAAGTTGTGGTCAAAACACTGAAAGTCTCCTTATTCTCATCGTCTTTATCTTTTACCTGCAAACAGAATTCCAGACGTTTCCCCTTTGTTAACACCTGACAGCAGACAGCATGGAATTCGGCGGGAGGGGAGGCAATGCGTTTATGGTGGGTGACTCCCACCGTATCAGCACCCCGAGCGGCGTTCCTCCCTCTCCTCGCCAACATTACAGGGAGGGCCGAGGACACGGCCTAACGAAGCACAGCAAAATATAAATGCAAAATTAATTGTGTTCTGGAGCAAAATTACCAGAAATACAAGGCTAATTTCATGCTTTATAAGTTTAACTGAATTATAGGAAGCATTAACATTTTCAATTAAGGAGAACCGACATGAAAATACACAGATCCCGGCACACACACCCTCCTTGGTTCATCTGCTGGATATGCAGATAAAAGAATTTAAATAAGCAAAATCATTGCGTGCATTGGCTACAATGTACAATTATCATCTTAGGCTGCCCAAATTTCGACGAAAAACTCTTAGTCCCCGTTCGCACTAAGGCGACCTGTGAGGCGACCTGGTCGCCTCACAGGTCGCTGTAGGTCGCCTTCCATAGGGAAGCTGCGGACCCGTTCTAATAGGAGCGACACAAGTGGCTCCG
Organism: Pelophylax lessonae; assembly: GCF_965119305.1. Classification (NCBI taxonomy): domain Eukaryota; kingdom Metazoa; phylum Chordata; class Amphibia; order Anura; family Ranidae; genus Pelophylax; species Pelophylax lessonae. The sequence goes on along the minus strand of NC_138774.1, from coordinate 8,200,014 downwards.
ACTTAGAAAAAGGGTCCGGAGTTTATTTGGGGCGACCCGGAGGCGACCGCCATAGACTTCAATGTTATGAAGTCCGTGGCGGCCGCTCCGAGGTCGCGGCGCGCTGCTCGCACCGCGACCTCGGAGGTCGCCCCCCCAAGTCGGATCGCGGCAATGTGAACGGGGCCTTAGGAAAAGAAGGTTCTAAGAAAGTTTGTTTGTTTTTCTAATCATTAGTGGGTTTCAAATCAACGCTCGTTTTCCACCACAGTGACAAGAAAATTAGAAGGACATTTTTTCCCGGATGGACAAATTTCATTCAGTAAAGTCCATTTATTCCAAAATCAAATGTTCAAGCAAACAAACTGAAAATGATGCTGAATGGAAGTGGGAATTGGCGCTGCTCCTAAATCCAATTAGATATATGCAAGTGTCACCGTAACTAATAAAATCATGTGAATCTGTGCATATCATAAAGTTCAATGAAAATTCAATAACAAATTGCGCAAAACAGTGCCTGAAATCCAATACACATACAATGTAATCACATATATAGCCAGTGCATATCCAATATTAAAGGAAGTGCAGGTGCAATAATTAAAGTGTCTATGTGCCAAATTATTTATGTGCAAAATGTAAATACGAAATCAAAATGGCTAAAATCAACTTCGAGAGACAAATAGCAGAGGAAAGCAAAAAGAACCCTAAGAAATTCTTTAAATATATCAACAGAAAAAAACAGGGTCAGAGCATGTTGCACATTAACGATCATGGAAGGATGGCAATAATTAAGCACTTACGGACAACCCCCGCCGCAGTTATACTGCACCTCCTGTGCAGCGACCACCATTTGTGGAAGAGAGCTCCACATTCTCACCGCCCTTACAGTGAAAAACCCCTTACGCTTCTTAACCGGTTCTGGACCACCCACCGCATATATACTGTGGCAGGGTGGCCCTCCTGCGCAAACCAATGTAGGTCTATGTCGGTCGTGCGCCTGCAGCTAGGGGGCGAGCGCGTGCCGCCGGTGGCGCGCTCCCGCCCCCACTCGGCAGCGGGGACTCCGATGCACGAGGCGGGCGGCTCTAATTGCCGCCTGACACCCGCAATTCCCCGCTGAGAGAGAAGAACGGTTGGCTGTTGTAAACAAAGCTGACTGCTCTTCTCTCTGGAATGATCACAGAGCGCCTGTGATCCTTCTTTGTAGGAACACATGTCTCTGCGATAATTCCACAAGCCCCGCCCCATGCAGTTAGAATCACTCCCCTACGCTCACATTTAACCCCTTGATCACCCTTTCCCGCTAGTGTCATTATTGCAGTAACAGTGCATATTTTTAGCGCTGATTAGTGTAGTAATGTCACTGGTCCCCCCAAAAGTGTCAAAAATGTCAGTTAGGGGTCCGATCTGTCCGCAATGTTGCCGTCCTGCTAAAAATCGCAGATCGCCGCCATTACTAGTAAAAAAATAAAAAAAACAATAAAAATGACATAAATCTTTCCCGTAGTTAGTAGACGCAATAACTTTTGCGCAAACCAATCAAAATACGCTTATTGCGATTTTTTTTACCAAAAATATGTAGCAGAAAACAAATTGGTCTAAAATGTTAAAAAATTTTGATTTTTAATTTTTTTTTGGGAATGTTATATATCAGAATGTGAAAAATATTGGTTTTTTTTTTGTTTTTTTTTTCAGAATTGTCGCTCTTTTTATGTTTATAGCGCAAAAAATAAAAATCACACAGGTAATCAAATACCACCAAAAGAAAGCTCTATTTGTGGGGAAAAAAGGACATCAATTTTATTTGGGTACAGCGTTGCACGGCCGCGCAATTGTCCGTTAAAATAACGCAGTGCCCAATCACAAAGTATGGTCTGGTCATTAAGGGGGCGAATCCTTCCGGTCTAGAAGTGGTTAAAGAAAGTGCAGGTGCAATAATTAAAGTGCATATGTGCCAAAATATTTATGTGCAAAATAAATTAGGACCACACCACAGTATGGGGAGGGAAAAAAAAAAAAAAAAATATATATATATATATATATATATATATATATATATATATACACAGCAAACCGCTTGCTAGGGGATATCCTAAAAATAAAAATAAAGTCCATAAAAAACAGTTCATAAAATACATTGGTGTCCTAATTAGGACCACTATGCCAGAGCATTTTTGTTCATAGTGGTCCTTCAGTGAAAAAACACAAACTTTTCTAATAAACACCCCGTTGTGCGGTGAACTCCAGTCCTTTCACTCGTGTCCCCCTTCGGGGGTTGCACTCACCAGATATCGGCCCCATTTGCAGGGGTATCCCACTTTCTTTATCTGCCTTTAAGGGCGACATGGGATGTAGCACGCCAACAAAAAAACATAAGGGAGGACCATGCTGAAGTGTTTTAATCAACATATCTCTAGACTCATTTAGAACTGAAGTCAACTCCCCTCCTTCCAATGTTGCTTGATTAACTTTGTAATGGGCTAAAAATGGTTTGTAGTATATGAACCTAGTTGGTATCCTGTAAAAATTATTCTGGTCCTATGAATTATGCCCATGAGCACGCCACCCGTCTGGTAAAGTGGGCTCTGCACTAGATTGATGGATTAATCTTTGCCCTAGAAGCCCCCTAGGCTACTTTGACCTGAGATGATGCCATCGTCCTAGTGGACAGTGAAAATCTTCTTCTAATACCGCCAGGCCTGAAGAGGCCACTATCTGACCTTCTAGAAAAGGGCCACTTCCATGTATTTCTTCCACATCGAGTCCACTACCCAAGCTTATGGCGACTCAGATATTTCAGTTTGGACATGCTGGAAGGTCGATATCTTGTTCCAGATGCAAGAATGCAGACCTTTGTATGGTGCTGGAGAAGAAGAAACTAGAGCTATTTAGTTTAATAATGGTAGTAATAAGGTAGTATACCGCTTGACACTTGGCTATCTGAAATCTTTCTCCCAGACCTGATAGCTTTAGGAAATACTGCTTCAGGGTCATGGAAAATATTGGGGAAGTCTTGCTCAAAAGAATGTAGGAGTAGGAAAACCTTCCCAACTCTAGTTACACTGCAAATTCTAAGGGGAAAGAACGATCTGTACAGGCCTTTCAAAAACTGGTTTACCAAGATGTGTGGTGGTCACTGGATTTTAGGAAGTGAGAACCTGACCAAGACTTGACTACCACTTAATCCCTTATCTCGGCTTACTTGCAGACATCCAAATCTTTACAGTCGGGAGGAGAGGATTTCATCCTTTAGGCTCCATTCACACCTGAGCGTATAGTTTTCAGGTGTTTTTTTGGGCTTTTTTCAGGCTTTTTTTGGGGGGCTTTTTCAGGCTTTTTTCAGGCGCATTTGGAGGCAGGCATTGACATCTAACAATAACCCCCATTGAAGTCTGTGAAGACGAGCGCGTAGGGTACGGCATGCTGACGTCACTACGCTGCCCTGCGGAACGGGCTACATGAGGGCCGGCTTGTTTCCATGCGATCTTAACACTTGGAGTTTGTAAGTGTGTTTCTTTTTATTTATCAATAAAGCTTGATGGTATTACACTATCTAGTTTTTCTCTTTTATGACCATCCTTTGCATCCTGGATCGATCCTGTCTCCTTGGTCTGTTGGTCTGACTATGTGCATTTGGAAGCTTTGTGTCCTGATTAGGGTTGAGCGGACACCTAGATGTCCGTGTTCGACGGGTTCGGCCGAACTTTAAAAAAAAGTCCGGGTCCGTGTCCCGGACTTTTACCGAACTTTTCCCGGACACCGAACCCCATTGAAGTCAATGGGGACCCGAACTTTAAGGCACTAAAATGGCTCTAAAACACCAAAGGAAAGGGCTAGAGTGCTGCAAATGGCAGCAAAACGTAATTAAGAGCATGGCAAGTGCTCTGCAAACAAATGTGGATAGGGAAATAACTTAAAACAACAAAAAAAAACAGAAAAATAAAACAATGTTCTTCTTCATCTCTGAAGGACGAGGCCCATATGGAGTAGGAGGGAGGTTGAGGTGGTGGTGGATGTGGCGGTGACATAGGCGTGCGCACAGGGTGTGCTGGGTGTGCCTGGGCACACCCTAATCACCTAGGGCACATAGCATTGCCAGTGAGGAGATGGGAAAGATCTCCCTGGGACCTGCTCTGCTCTATTTCTCCTTGCCTACAGGTACATGGCCCCGATACATTACTCTCCCTGCTGGCAAACACATGCATGTGTATTTCAACTTTGGGGTGCACACCTTAATGCAATAGGCTGCGCACACCTATGGGCGGTGTAGGTGGAAGCGGCGGTGGAGGAGGACCAGGGCCGGATTAACAGCATCATGGGCTTGGTGCTGAGGATTTTGAAGGGCCTTAAGGGCCGTGCCTTGCCATGCACCCAGAGGAGGAAGGGTGCAGCCATGCATGCCTAATTCAACATGGGATGCTGTCTCTGAAGCCCATAAACACATCCATGCATCGCCAACTGTCCCTCCTTGTCCGGCCTTCACGCTGTGTGGGGAGGTTCTGAGGGTGCTGCCTGGGGAAGCGAGCATAGAAGCCAGACTTCTGTGTTTACAAGTGACAGAAGAGCGGTAACAGTGAATATGGCCAACCCGGGGCCTATATAAAAGGTAGGGGCCTGGAGCTGCAGCTCCAATAGCCCCTACATTAATCTGGCCCTGAGGAGGAGGACGAGGTAGCCAACACTGCTTCTTTTCAAAAATTTTAAATGAGGGTACACCCCAAAAGAGTGAGAAAGAGCAAAAATGGAACAATGGGTGGGTAAGGTCGGTATCCATTGCTATTCTGCATAAGGTACGGAAAAGTCCCGTGGGATCCATGCCTGGTTCATTTTAATGAACGTGAGCTTGTCCACATTGTCTCTGGACAGGCGGCTGCGCTTGTCTGTTATAACGCCCCCAGCCGTGCTAAATACCCGTTCAGATAATACACTGGCTGCAGGGCACGCCAGCACCTCCAAGGCGTAAAGGGCAAGCTCAGGCCATGTGCCCAATTTGGAGACCCAGAAGTTGAAGGGGGCAGACCCGTCATTCACTACATGTAGGCGTGTGCACACATACTGCTCCACCATGTTGGTAAAATGCTGCCTCCTGCTAAGACGTTCCATCTGAGCTGCTGGTGCTGCTGTTTGTTGTGGCGTGCTGACAAAGCTTTTCCACATTTCGGCCATGCTAACCCTGCCTTCTGAGGTGCTGGCGGTGCCCTGGTTGCGTTGGCGACCTCCTCCTCCTCCTCCTCTGCCTTGTGCTTCCACTGTGGCCCCGCTGTCAGATGGGAATGCCAGCAGCATGGCGTCTACCAGCGTGCGCTTGTACTCGCGCATCTTGCGATCGCGCTCCAGTGAGTGAATTAAGGACGGTACGTTGTCCTTGTAACGGGGATCCAGCAGCGTGGCCACCCAGTAATCAGCACAAGTTAGAATGTGGGCAACTCGGCGGTCGTTGTGGAGACACTGCAGCATGTAATCGCTCATGTGTGCCAGGCTGCCCAGAGGCAACGAAAGGCTGTCCTCTGTGGGAGGTGTATCGTCCGTGTCCTCTGTATCCCCCCAGCCACGCACCAGTGATGGCCATGAGCTGGCCTGGGTGCCACCCTGCTGTGAACATGGTTCCATCTCCTCCTCCAGCTCCTCCTCCTCCTCATCCTCCAGAACTGTGCCCCTGCTGGACAATTGCGTCCCTGGCGTTTGCGTGTGCAGGAACCCACCCTCGGAGCCCCTTGCGAATGACTGCCCTGAAAGCCTTGGAAATGTTACCTCTTCATCCTCCTCCTCCTCCTCATCCTGTGCCACATCCTCTTCCATCATCGCCCGAATTGTTTTTTCAAGGAGGCATAGAAGTGGGATAGTTAAGCTGAGAACGGCGTCATTGCCACTGGCCATGTTGGTGGAGTACTCAAAACAGCGCAACAAGGCACACAGGTCTCGCATGGAGGCCCAGTTATTGGTGGTGAAGTGGTGCTGTTCCGCAGAGCGACTCACGCGTGCGTGCTGCAGCTGAAACTCCACTATGGCCTGCTGCTGCTCGCACAGTCTTTCCAGCATGTGCAAGGTGGAGTTCCACCTTGTGGGCACGTCACATATGAGGCGGTGAGCGGGAAGGCCGAAGTTACGCTGCAGCGCTGCCAGGCGAGCAGCAGCAGGGTGAGAACGCCGAAAGTGCGCACAAACGGCCCGCACTTTCTGCAGCAGCTCTGACATATCGGGGTAGTTTTTAAGGAACCTCTGCACCACCAAATTCAGCACATGCGCCAGGCAAGGGATGTGCGTCAAACCGGCTAGGCCCAGAGCTGCTATGAGATTTCGCCCGTTATCGCACACCACCAGGCCGGGCTTGAGGCTCGCTGGCAGCAACCACTCATTTGTCTGCTGTTCCATGCTCCTCCACAACTCCTGCGCGGTGTGTGGTTTGTCCCCCAAACAGGCAAGTTGTAAAACTGCCTGCTGTCGTTTACCCCTGGCCGTGCTGAAGTTGGTGGTGAAGGTGTTACGCTGTCCGGATGAGGAGGCGGTAGAGGATGAGGAAGCGGAGTAGGAGGAGTTAGGAACAGGAGGCAAACTGAAGCGCCCTGCAATCCTCGGTGGTGGAAGGACATGCGCCAAATTGCTATCCGCCTCAGGCCCATCCGCCACTGCATTTACCCAGTGTGCCGTTAGGGAGATATAACGCCCCTGACCGTGCTTACTGGTCCACGTATCCGTAGTTAGGTGGACCTTGGCACAGATGGCGTTGCGCAGTGCACACCTGATATTTTCCCCCACTTGGTTGTGCAGGGAAGGGATGGCTTGCCTGGAAAAGTAGTGGCGGCTGGGCACGACGTACTGTGGGACAGCCACCGACATAAGGTTTTTAAAACTGTGCGTCTCCACCAGACGGAATGACAGCATTTCAAAGGCCAATAATTTTGAAATGCTGGCATTCAGGGCCAGGGATCGCAGGTGGGTAGGGGGGTACTTCCTCTTCCTCTCAAGTGTTTGGGAGATGGAAAGCTGAACGCTTCCACGGGACATTGTGGAGATGGTTGTTGGTGACCCAGGTGGTGGTGTTGCTGACAGATCGTCTGTTTGCGGGGTGGCAGGTGCCGGTATCACTACAGATGTGGCTGGAGCGGCCGAGACTGCAGCAGAAGAGGAAGCAGGATGAGCCAGAGACGTTTCTTGGTTTTGAAGGTGTGTACTCCACTGCAGCTCGTGCTTTGCACTTAGATGCCTGATCATGCAGGTTGTGCTCAGGTTGAGAAGGTTTATGCCTCGCTTCAAGCTCTGATTGCACAGGGTGCAAACCACTCGTGTCCTGTCATCAGCACATTTTCTAAAGAACTTCCACGCTAGAGAACTCCTTTGAGCTGACTTTGGTGCGCTCGTTCCCTTGCTGCGTTGGGCAGTAGCGGGCGTAGTGTCTAGGGCACGGCCGCTCCGCTTCTGCACCCTGCTCCCTCTTCTGCTGTGCTGGTGGCTCTGTGCGACCACCGCCTCTTCCTCCAAACTACTCAGGTCACCTGCATGACGTTCATTCCATGTGGGGTCGAGGACCTCATCGTCCTCCACATCATCTTCCACCCAGTCTTCACCCCTGCCCTCCTTGTCGGTCTCCACAATGCTGAACGCCGCAGCAGTTGGCACCTGCGTTTCGTCATCATCGGAGACGTGCTGCGATGATCCTTGCATGTACTCATCTTGAGAAATAAGTGGTTGGGCATCGCTGCACTCAATCTCTTCCACTTCTGGGGCAGGGCTAGGTGGATGGCCCTGGGAAACCCTGCTGACAGAGTCCTCAAAAAGAATAAGAGACTGCTGTATGGCTTGGGGCTCAGACTGCTGGCCTGATTTGCAAGGGGGTGAGGTGAAAGACGGTTGGACATTGGCTGCAGGAGCCAACTCTGACCTTTCTGCAGTAGACTGGGTGGGAGACAATGTGAAGGAACTGGAGGCACTGTCAGCAGCAAACCAATCTACTATCGCCTCAACTTGTTCTGGCCTCATCACTTCTAGGGGCGTTTGATGCCCTACCAAATACTGATGCAGGTTCTGTCGCCTACTCACACTTGAGGAAGGTGTTTCACTTGTGCGTGTAGCTGGCACAGATCGACCACGTCCTCTCCTTGCAACAGGAGCTCTACCAGCAGCACCACGACCCAGGCCACGGCCCTTATTTGACGGTCTCCTCATATTTCTGTAATTTAAGATCTTGCCCTAGAAAGGTTTTTATTGAATAGCGGAATAGGAAATATGATCCAAAAAAGTGTATGTATCTCGCACGTACAAAACCACACTAGGCCCCAATTACTATTGTTTCTACCCCTAAAAGGATGGATGAGGAGTAGGAGGAGTATGGAACAGACAGCACCCTCAAATCTTCAGAAGTATGAGATGAACCCCAAAAACTTGGAAAGGTGGATCTCACACGTACCGACACAGACTATCCCGCAATTCAATTGATCCTCAAAGGTTTTTATTGAATAGCGGAATAGGAAATATGATCAAAAAAAGTGTATGTATCTCGCACGTACACAACCACACTAGGCCCCAATTACTATTGTTTGTACCCCTAAAAGGATGGATGAGGAGTAGGAGGAGGAGTATGGAACAGGCAGCACCCTCAAATCTTCAGAAGTATGAGATGAACCCCAAAAACTTGGAAAGGTGGATCTCACACGTACCGACACAGACTATCCCGCAATTCAATTGATCCTCAAAGGTTTTTATTGAATAGCGGAATAGGAAATATGATCAAAAAAAGTGTATGTATCTCGCACGTACACAACCACACTAGGCCCCAATTACTATTGTTTGTACCCCTAAAAGGATGGTTGAGCAGTAGGAGCAGGAGTATGGAACAGGCAGCACCCTCAAATCTTCAGAAGTATGAGATGAACCCCAACAACTTGGAAAGGTGGATCTCACACGTACCGACACAGACTATCTCGCAATTGAATTGATCCTCAAAGGTTTTTTATTGAATAGCGGAATAGGAAATATGATCAAAAAAAGTGTATGTATCTCGCACGTACACAACCACACTAGGCCCCAATTACTATTGTTTGTACCCCTAAAAGGATGGTTGAGCAGTAGGAGCAGGAGTATGGAACAGGCAGCACCCTCAAATCTTCAGAAGTATGAGATGAACCCCAACAACTTGGAAAGGTGGATCTCACACGTACCGACACAGACTATCTCGCAATTTAATTGATCCCCAAAGGTTTTAATTGAATAGCGGAATAGAAAATATGATCAAAAAGAAAGTGTATGTATCTCGCACGTACACCACCACACTAGGCCCCAACTACTATTGTTTGTACCCCTAAAAGGATGGTTGAGCAGTAGGAGGAGGAGTATGGAACAGGCAGCACCCTCAAATCTTCAGAAGTATGAGATGAACCCCAAAAACTTGGAAAGGTGGATCTCTCTCACACGTACCAACACAGACTATCCCCCAATTTAACTGATCCCCAAAGGTTTTTGATTAAATAGCGGAATAGAAAATATGATCCAAAAAAAGTGTATGTATATCACACGTACACAACCACACTAGGCCCCAATTACTATTGTTTGTACCCCTAAAAGGCTAGATGAGGAGTAGGGGGGGTATGGAACAGGCAGCACCCTCAAACCTTCAGAAGTATGAGATGAACCCCAACAACTTGGAAAGGTGGATCTCTCTCACACGTACCAACACAGACTATCCCCCAATTTAACTGATCCCCAAAGGTTTTTGATTAAATAGCGGAATAGAAAATATGATCCAAAAAAAGTGTATGTATATCACACGTACACAACCACACTAGGCCCCAATTACTATTGTTTGTACCCCTAAAAGGCTAGATGAGGAGTAGGGGGGGTATGGAACAGGCAGCACCCTCAAATCTTCAGAAGTATGAGATGAACCCAAACAACTTGGAAAGGTGGATCTCTCTCACACGTACCAACACAGACTATCCCCCAATTTAACTGATCCCCAAAGGTTTTTGATTAAATAGCGGAATAGAAAATATGATCCAAAAAAAGTGTATGTATATCACACGTACACAACCACACTAGGCCCCAATTACTATTGTTTGTACCCCTAAAAGGCTAGGAGTAGGGGGAGTATGGAACAGGCAGCACCCTCAAACCTTCAGAAGTATGAGATGAACCCCAACAACTTGGAAAGGTGGATCTCTCTCACACGTACCAACACAGACTATCCCCCAATTTAACTGATCCCCAAAGGTTTTTGATTAAATAGCGGAATAGAAAATATGATCCAAAAAAAGTGTATGTATATCACACGTACACAACCACACTAGGCCCCAATTACTATTGTTTGTACCCCTAAAAGGCTAGATGAGGAGTAGGGGGGGTATGGAACAGGCAGCACCCTCAAACCTTCAGAAGTATGAGATGAACCCCAACAACTTGGAAAGGTGGATCTCTCTCACACGTACCAACACAGACTATCCCCCAATTTAACTGATCCCCAAAGGTTTTTGATTAAATAGCGGAATAGAAAATATGATCCAAAAAAAGTGTATGTATATCACACGTACACAACCACACTAGGCCCCAATTACTATTGTTTGTACCCCTAAAAGGCTAGATGAGGAGTAGGGGGGGTATGGAACAGGCAGCACCCTCAAATCTTCAGAAGTATGAGATGAACCCCAAAAACTTGGAAAGGTGGATCTCTCTCACACGTACCAACACAGACTATCCCCCAATTTAACTGATCCCCAAAGGTTTTTGATTAAATAGCGGAATAGAAAATATGATCCAAAAAAAGTGTATGTATATCACACGTACACAACCACACTAGGCCCCAATTACTATTGTTTGTACCCCTAAAAGGCTAGATGAGGAGTAGGGGGAGTATGGAACAGGCAGCACCCTCAAACCTTCAGAAGTATGAGATGAACCCCAACAACTTGGAAAGGTGGATCTCTCTCACACGTACCAACACAGACTATCCCCCAATTTAACTGATCCCCAAAGGTTTTTGATTAAATAGCGGAATAGAAAATATGATCCAAAAAAAGTGTATGTATATCACACGTACACAACCACACTAGGCCCCAATTACTATTGTTTGTACCCCTAAAAGGCTAGGAGTAGGGGGAGTATGGAACAGGCAGCACCCTCAAACCTTCAGAAGTATGAGATGAACCCCAACAACTTGGAAAGGTGGATCTCTCTCACACGTACCAACACAGACTATCCCCCAATTTAACTGATCCCCAAAGGTTTTTGATTAAATAGCGGAATAGAAAATATGATCCAAAAAAAGTGTATGTATATCACACGTACACAACCACACTGGGCCCCAATTACTATTGTTTGTACCCCTAAAAGGCTAGATGAGGAGTAGGGGGAGTATGGAACAGGCAGCACCCTCAAACCTTCAGAAGTATGAGATGAACCCCAACAACTTGGAAAGGTGGATCTCTCTCACACGTACCAACACAGACTATCCCCCAATTTAACTGATCCCCAAAGGTTTTTGATTAAATAGCGGAATAGAAAATATGATCCAAAAAAAGTGTATGTATATCACACGTACACAACCACACTAGGCCCCAATTACTATTGTTTGTACCCCTAAAAGGCTAGATGAGGAGTAGGGGGGGTATGGAACAGGCAGCACCCTCAAACCTTCAGAAGTATGAGATGAACCCCAACAACTTGGAAAGGTGGATCTCTCTCACACGTACCAACACAGACTATCCCCCAATTTAACTGATCCCCAAAGGTTTTTGATTAAATAGCGGAATAGAAAATATGATCCAAAAAAAGTGTATGTATATCACACGTACACAACCACACTGGGCCCCAATTACTATTGTTTGTACCCCTAAAAGGCTAGATGAGGAGTAGGGGGAGTATGGAACAGGCAGCACCCTCAAACCTTCAGAAGTATGAGATTGTGTTCACTGTACCCCACAAAGATTGAGTTCACTGCACCCCACAATGATTGTGTTCACTGCACCCCACAAAGATTGTGTTCACTGCACCTCACAAAGATTGTGTTCACTGTACCCCCCAAAGATTGTGTTCACTGCACCCCACAAAGATTCTGTTCACTGTACCCCACAAAGATTGTGTTCACTGCACCCTAAAAGGATGTTGTTCACTGCACCCCACAAAGATTGTGTTCACTGCACCCTAAAAGGATGTTGTTCACTGCACCCCAAAAAGATTGTGTTCACTGTACCCCCCCAAAGATTGTGTTCACTGCACCCCACAAAGATTGTGTTCACTGCACCCCAAAAAGATTGTGTTCACTGTACCCCCCAAAGATTGTGTTCACTGCACCCCAAAAAGATTGTGTTCACTGTACCCCCCAAAGATTGTGTTCACTGCACCCCACAAAGATTCTGTTCACTGTACCCCACAAAGATTGTGTTCACTGCACCCCAAAAAGATTGTGTTCACTGTACCCCCCCAAAGATTGTGTTCACTGCACCCCACAAAGATTCTGTTCACTGCACCCCACAAAGGATTTTGTTCACTGCACCCCAAAAAGATTGTGTTCACTGCACCCCAAAAAGGATTTTGATCACTGCACCCCAAAAAGGATGTTGTTCACTGCACCCCAAAAATGATTTTGTTCACTCCACCCCAAAAAGATTGTGTTCACTGCACCCCACAAAGATTGTGTTCACTGCACCCCAAAAAGATTGTGTTCACTGTACCCCCCAAAGATTGTGTTCACTGCACCCCACAAAGATTCTGTTCACTGTACCCCACAAAGATTGTGTTCACTGCACCCCAAAAAGATTGTGTTCACTGCACCCCAAAAAGGATGTTGTTCACTGCACCCCAAAAAGGATGTTGTTCACTCCACCCCAAAAAGATTGTGTTCACTGCACCCCACAAAGATTGTGTTCACTGCACCCCAAAAAGATTGTGTTCACTGCACCCCAAAAATGATTTTGTTCACTGCACCCCAAAAAGGATTTTGTTCACTGCACCCCAAAAAGGATGTTGTTCACTGCACCCCAAAAAGGATTTTGTTCACTGCACCCCAAAAAGATTGTGTTCACTGCACCCCAAAAAGATTGTGTTCACTGCACCCCACAAAGGATTTTGTTCACTGCACCCCAAAAAGATTGTGTTCACTGCACCCCAAAAAGGATGTTGTTCACTGCACCCCAAAAAGGATTTTGTTCACTGCACCCCAAAAAGATTGTGTTCACTGCACCCCACAAAGGATTTTGTTCACTGCACCCCACAAAGATTGTGTTCACTGCACACCAAAAAGGATTTTGTTCACTGCACCCCAAAAAGATTGTGTTCACTGCACCCCAAAAAGATTTTGTTCACTGCACCCCAAAAAGATTGTGTTCACTGCAGCCCAAAAAGATTGTGTTCACTGCAGCTCACACACAGAAAAATGGATGTGGATCACTGACACCTGCCTATCTCCAATCCCACACCACACAGCAATATCGATTGTAGTTTGTAGAACACAGTTTCCCTAAAATTCAGCAGACTCTGTCCCTAACAGGATTGAGAAGAGATCGTAGATCAGGATTGAGTGCAGATTCACCCCACCCCCCACACAGCAATATCGATTGTAGTTTGTAGAAGACACTGACCCTATAATTCAGCAGACTCTATCCCTAAAATGCCTACAACTCGCCCTGCCTAAACACTCCGACCTGTCCCTCAATTCTATCCGGACACAAATGTTTTTTTCCTGCCTATCTTTCCCTAATCAGCAGCCAGCACGTTGATGTGTGCTCTGTCCCTTAGCTAAGCAGCAGAATGACGCTGCTGCGGCGGCTGCCTCGAACTTATAAAGACTTGGTCACATGCTTCAGACGGCCAATCACAGCTACTAAGACATTTGCAGGCATGGCTGGGATGGCTTAAGGCACACCAGTTAAACGATTGTTGATTGGCTGTTGAAAGCCCGCCATGAAAAGAGCGCCAAAGCATGCAAAACCCGGAAATAAAACGACCGAACACGGATTTTTACCCGAACATACAGTAAAGTGTCCGCAGGGCCGATCCGAGGCGGGTGCACAGGGTTCAATGCACCCAGGCGCTGCAAGCTGAGACAGAGGAGGGGCGCCGAAGCTCCAGCAGTGGCAGAGTCCTCCCCTCCTCCAGCACTAGTAATCTAACTAATTACTGTTTCCCCCATTGTTACTGACCATAAAATGCTGGCGTTACTATAGTGGCCAGCAGTGTAACATCCATCTGTATCCAGTGATGGTTGGTGGGCAAGCAGGGGGCGGCCACAATGACAGTGAGTGGAACTGTCAAAATCAAGCATTGATGTCGGGGTGGGCGGGGCCGGTATACGGGGCTCCGCCCCCTTGTTCCATACACAGACTAACAGCAGCTGCTGGGGAGAATAGATGGCAGGGGGCGGGACAATTGTAACTACTCTATCTGCACACATAGTGGTGTATAATAAACCTGAATTATACACTGCTGTGGGTGCATATACAATAGTTACAATTGGTCTCATTCCCTGCCATCTTCCTCCCCAGCCAGCAATGTCTTCTAGAAAATGTCAGCACCTTACTAACACATGATGTGAAGGGAAAAGCAGGAACTTTATGTTCAGTGACAAAGTACACTGGGGACCGTTTTGGAGAGTGCACCAATCCACATGACATGCAGGAAATGCTGGTGTTGCTGGCACTTGTTACCTGGCAGATGGAAGTAAGAGTGCCCAAATGCTGTGTAATTCCAGGGGGGGGGTCTGAATATTCTTTCCTCTAGACAGGTGAGTCAGATAAGATGGTGACCTGAGCCTGACTTTCCATCCCTGGGCATCACTGATGATATGTGTATAGTGCACCACTACTAGGGTCAGCCATAGGTAGTGCATCCCCCTCTATCACTCAGGAATAAGCACTGTGGGATCTTCTTTTCTTTTTTTCTTTAGGCTCCTTTCACATGGTCTGCTGCCCGGTGCGGACCGTTCTCTGCTCAGCGGGGGATCGATCCGCCGATCCCTGCTGAGCAGGCGGATGACAGCTCCATCTCTGCTCTGTGTGCAGAGAGGGAGGTGTCAGATTCCCCGCTGTCCTCTATGGGGGAATCGGAAGAGAACGGACCGCTTGTCCATTCTCATCCGATCCGCTGGACGGATGGAAAATAGGGTTTCCATCCGTCCGGACTTCACGGACAGGATCGGATGTGGATGGCAGCGGGTGTCAGCAGACATGTCACCGCTGACATCTGCTGCCCCATAGGGATGCATGGAGGATCCGATTAGGTCCACCTAAAAAACTGACAGGTCGGATCTGATCGGATCGTTCGTGTGAAAGGGGCCTTATGCTTATTGAAGTGGTGGGGTCCCACCAGAAGTTTTTACTGGGATTATTCATCAGAGCATTTCTTTATTTTAGAGCTGCCTATATTATTCTGATTAGTATTAAATGAGTATCCCTGTGTCTGTTTCTTTCTTGTTTTATTTGGTTTGTGTATAAGATGTGCAGTGGTTTCCCTAATGTGGTAATAAACCCCAAAACAAAAAATAATATATCAGTTTACTAATTCTTAGTGCCGGTTCACACTTCCGCGATGCGGGAACGCTGCGAATATGCAGCATGTTCCCGCATCGCATCCGCACATCTGGCAGTTCACTGCCATATGTGATACGCAGGGGGTGTCAATTAAAAGTTAATGACACCCCCAGTTTGATCGCATATCACAGTGCGATCTGCAAGTTCGCACAGAATCGGATCGCACAAGTGTGAACCACTGTGCGATCCGATTCTGATGCGGCTCAAAAAATGCCTCATGTGCGAGTTTGCTGCGGATGCGCTGCAAATTCAGCCATACAAAGTGTATGGCTGAACTCGCATCCGCACATCAGATCGCATGTAATTTGGGAGCAGTGCACTCCAAATTACATGTGATCTCGCAAACCGCAATAATGTGAACCGGCACTTAAAGCAGAAATGAAGTTCCATTGTAAGTCAGTGTGAGTAGGGAGGCAGTTATTACAGAAAAGACATGCAAAGTGTCTTCTGCAATAAATGACACCTACCTACCTGATCACAGCAATCCCTGAAATGTAAGCTGAGCTGCCCAAGCCTACAGCAACTGGCCTGATCTTGTGTGCCGGGATGACTAGCTCCTACGCATGCGCAGTAGTGATGTGACTCCAAACTGACCGCTAAAGAGGCCTGAAAACTGCCACAGAGGAGCTTATGCCAGCACCAGAGGGACTGTTGGAAACGTGAGTATCTTTCTTCCATCCTAGGGAGGACATGGATCAGTGTGCCAGCGCCATAGACTTGTCATAACTACACACATGAAGCGTCACATCTGGAAACCACTCTCATTTTGCACTGTTGCTTCGGTGGTGGATGGGGTGGGACAATACACATCATTTCCATCGTTTGCCAACCAACCAGAGGCAGAGTAGTACAACATTAAAATAGTGTAGATTAGTGTACAATGTTTTCAAATAAGAATTGATTTTATTTAGTAATCTGCATTTGGTGGGCTCCGGTTAGCTGCATTTGGTGGGTTCTGGTAAGCTGCATTTGGTGGGCACTGGTAGGCTGCATTTGATGGGCACTGGTAGGCTGCATTTGGTGGGCTCTGGTAGGCTGCATTTGGTGGGCTCTGGTAGGCTGCATTTGGTGGGCACTGGTAGGCTGCATTTGGTGGGCTCTGGTAGACTGCATTTGGTGGGCTCTGGTAGGCTGCATTTGGTGGGCACTGGTAGGCTGCATTTGGTGGGCACTGGTAGGCTGCATTTGGTGGGCACTGGTAAGCTGCATTTGGTAGGCTGCATTCGGTGGGCACTGGCATTTGGTGGGAACTGGTAGGCTGCATTTGGTGGGCACTGGTAGGCTGCATTTGGTAGGCTGCATTCGGTGGGCACTGGCATTTGGTGGGCACTGGTAGGCTGCATTTGGTGGGCTCTTGTAGACTGCATTTGGTGGGCTCTGGTAGGCTGCATTTGGTGGGCACTGGTAGGCTGCATTTGGTGGGCACTGGTAGGCTGCATTTGGTGGGCACTGGTAAGCTGCATTTGGTAGGCTGCATTCGGTGGGCACTGGCATTTGGTGGGCACTGGTAGGCTGCATTTGGTGGGCACTGGTAGGCTGCATTTGGTAGGCTGCATTCGGTGGGCACTGGCATTTGGTGGGCACTGGTAGGCTGCATTTGGTGGGCACTGGTAGGCTGCATTTGGTGGGCACTGATGAGGCTACATTGATGGGCACTGATGAGGCTGCATTTGGTGGGCACTAATGAGGCTGCATCAATGCATAGATCTCTTGTATCATATCCGCAGTCTCTGACCATCTCTTGTCTCTGTCTAACAGACTCTCTAACAGATGCCCTCTCTGTGTCCATTAGAGAGACCCCCTCCAGGTCCCATTAGAGTACTCTGCTTCTCTTACTGTAATTTGTTTATTGTCAAGAGATCATGGGAGGGTCCTTAGGGGAGCATCTCTGTGTTTGTGCCATTGCCATAGAAACATTTGTAAAGGGGAGGAGTTAGTAAGATAACCACGCCCATGTGGGGGCGCCAGAAGAATTTCTGCACCCAGGCGCCTGTGACCCTAGGATCGGCCCTGAGTGTCCGTGTCCGTGTTCGGGTAAAAAAATCCAATTATTCGGTACGAACACGAATAATACAGTCCGTGTTCGCTCAACACTAGTCCTGATCCCTTGAGATTTGTGAGGATAACATTATTCCATGCTTGTGTGGTACAGCTATCTGGTAAGGAGATATGCATGACCTCTGTGTGTGGCACTGTGGTGAATAGCCTGATTGGATCTTCTCCTCACTCCACTGACCCTGCAAGACTCTGGGACTTTTGGATTATTTATAGAGATGTACCGAACGGTTCGCCGGCGAACGGTTCCCGGCGAACTTCGAACGTTCGCGTTCGCCGCTGCGGGCGAACATATGCGATGTTCGGTCCGCCTCCTATACATCATCATTGAGGCAAACTTTGACCCTGAACATCACAGTCAGCAGACACATTCCAGGCCAATCAGCATACCCTCCCTCCCACACCCTCCCACCTCCTATAAATAAGCAAGGGCAGCATCCATCTTAGATCATTTCTGTGTTACTGAGAGCAGGGAAAGTGCTGGTGCTGCTGTTATAGCTGGGGACAGTTCCCGGTCTTGTTAGCCAGTGTTCTTGGTACACTCCTGCTGTAAGGACAGCACCCCAAAAAGCCCTTCCTAGGGCTGGTATTTGAGGTTTTTTTGGATATATATATATATATATATATATATTGTCCCCAAAAGCCCCTTTGAGGGCTGGTATTTGAGTATTTTTTTAATATATATATATATATATATATATATATATATATATATATATATATATATGTAGCATGTCCAGAACCAGAAAAAAAAGATCATATAGGTGTAAAAGGGGTTCCCACCATCCCTGCTCTACTGAAAAATTATCTTTTTTCTGGTTCTGGACATGCTACAGAGCTGAAACTTCACAGGTACACTTTTTAGACCCCCCAGACACTAAATCACACAAAAAAAAGTTCTTAAAAATTGTCATTTTTGATAGAGAGCCAATTATTGGAAAACTTAAAAAAAAAAAAAAAAACTTAAAAAAAAAAAAATTCTTTGGATTTATTGTCTGGGGGGTCTAAAAAGTGTACCTGTGAAGTTTCAGCTCTGTAGCATGTCCAGAACCAGAAAAAAAAATAGAATCAGGGTTAGGGCTAGGGTTAGGGTCAGGGCTAAGGTTAGGGTTATTTTTAGTGCTTAGGGTTAGAGTTAGAGGGGTAGGGCTACTAACTCTAACCCTAAGTATCTCACCGTAACCCTAACCCTAGCCCCTAACACTAAACCTAACCCTAACCCTCTAATCATAACCCTAACCCTCCAACCTTAACCCTAACCCTCTAACCATAACCCTAACCCTCTAACCTTAACCCTAACCCTCTAAGCCTAGCCATAAAAATAACCCTAACCCTAACCCTAGCCCTAAGCCTAACCCTAGCCCTAACCCTAGCCCTAACGCTAATTCGTAATTTTCTCTGGTTCCGGACATGCTACAGAGCTGAAACTTCACAGGTACACTTTTTAGACCCCCCAGATGCTAAATCCAAAGTTTTTTTATTTTTTTTTTAATTTTTCCAATAATTGGCTCTCTATCAAAAAATTACAATTTTTAAGAACTTTTTTTTGTGTGATCCCTCTCCGGCATGCCACAGTCCAGGTGTTTGTCCCCTTGAAACAACTTTTCCATTACTATTGTGGCCAGAAAGAGTCCCTGTGGGTTTTAAAATTCGCCTGCCTATTAAAGTCTATGGCGGTTCGCAATGTTCGCCGGTTCGCGAACATTCGCCGATGTTCGCGTTCGCCGTTCGCGAACAGCGAATTTTATGTTCGCGACATCACTAATTATTTATGAACTGTCACGATTACTACGCTTCTATTGCATAGAACTTATTGCTACATCTATTTATGCCTATATACACAGCTATGCCTATTATCAGCATATGTTATTGATGTATTGGTATAATCTCTTGCCTTGAGTTGATTTCCTATGAGTCATTCCTAGGATATTTATCATAGGAGTTTTTATCACATTACAGTTAGCGCGGCTTTTTCTTTCTATTTCTATCTAACAATAACGCCTGTAATCTGCCAAAAAAGAAGCTCATGCACTTTTTTGAGCTTCAGGCGTTTTGCTTCAGGCGACAAAACGCTCATATGTGAACAGGGGTCATTAAAATGAATAGGATTTTGCTTGTTGGGTGTTTTGAGACTTTACAGATGAGCATTTTACAAGCTGAAAAACACTCAGATGTGAACAGGGCCTAAATTCTGTGAGGTTTCCCATGTTCTAGTATACCTGAAGTTTGTAGCAGGTGCCCTGACTTCCACAGGGTTTCAAATACTGAAGGTGAGACCCCGAGATGAGCCTTCCATTCTTGGTCTTCCAGCTGCTAGATCTAACGTGGCTGAATTTGGATACAATTGGCCCCACTGTGTAAGGTCTGAAATCTCAGGAAGGAGAATAGGAGGTTCTTGGGCTAAAGACTGTACTTGAGGACATCGCGGCCTGCAAGGCCACCAGGACATTATTGTCCTAATCACAGCTGGACGACTATGGATCCTGATGAGAAGCTTGGAGTCCACTGGGTCTGGTGGCTTTATAGGCTGACCTGCCGGCCAAACTGGATGTTAGTAGATCCACTGCTTCAACTTCTGGGAAGCTCCTTCTTGCAGGAATACCTTCCATTCATGACCATAGAAGTTACTGTTAGGTTGAGATTCATTGAACTGCTTGTTGGTCTAGGGACACACACTCTTGACATCCAGGACTTTGTATCTTACAGTGTCGGACAGGAAGTTCTGGGAAGCCAGAACACAAAGAACGATGAGATGAGACAGTTTCTACTGTTGGCAAACCTGAATGGGAGATACCTTTGACATAAGTTTAATAATTTTGTATTCCTTCTTGGCATGAAGATAGGAGATTACCATTACCGTCTGTTCGGAGCATAACTGAGGCCTCCTAGGCTGTGTTGCCCAAACAACTTCAACGCTTGGGAATCACTGCACCCCTGATGTTAGCCACTTCATCCTCCATTGGCATATGTCATTGACCTTGAGCTAGAAGGTCACTGAGGTGAATACCAAGAAAGTGAATAGATTGTGATGATTGGTATGCTAGGAAGCTGATGAAAGCTGAACAGATTAACTATCTTTAGCCACCACCAACAGGACTTGTCTCATATGTGGGGTCATCTTCTCTGGAGTAGGAAGCAAATCTTCCATTACCTTAGAAGGTCAGATTATAATGTTCACAATCTACCAGTAAGTTCAACCGACTGCATGGATTACTGCAGACTACTTCTCGATCATTTGAGACCAAGAATAGGTGGGATAGAGCAGGAATCCTCAAACTACGGCCCCCCCAGCTGTTGCAGAACTACACATCCCATGAGGCATTGTAAAACTCTGACATTCACAGACATGACTAGGCATGATGGGAATTGTAGTTCCCAAACAACTGGAGGGCCATAGTTTGAAGACCCTTGGGATAGAGCTATGACTTGCCCCAAGTGAGAACCTGATACCGTCACCTTCTGTAAGGGGAACCCTACAGTATTCTCCTGTGCCCAAAATGTCATTATTATAATGAGATGAGGTGGCCTTCCCCAGCTGATGATCCATCCAAATTTGGTTTGAGTCTGAATCAGAATTTGCCAGTACCTGAAGGATGTTGAGACACCCGCAGGCTGTTGTCCAGCTATGGAACCTGCTGCCCTTGCTTCCGCAAGATGGCCACTACTGGAAGCAATTTTATGGAAAAATCTCTTATGTGGAAAGGGCAAAGGTTGTTGAATGAACCTGAAGTGAAACTCTCAGAAGCATGCATGTGCCAAAAAGCGTATGCACACTAGCTAGATCTAGAAGAAAACTACAGCTGCTTTATCTGATGGTTTGAGTGATTGTTCTCAATGACTCCATATGAAGTTTGGGTGTTTGATTCTTCGTTCCATTTCCTGCCTAAATTTGCTTTTCGACTAAGAACACTGGAGAATGGATCACTGTTGGAATACGATTTGGTAACATTTGCTTGAAGCTTTAAAGAACCATAGTAGGAATTAGAGGAGTTGGAGTCTCAGTAGAAGATATACTAATCCCAAGATGGTACCCAGTAGACGATATCCACTAAGACGATACCCATTCTTAGTAGAAGATAGACTAAGCAATAGCATGCAATGTCAAGCTGCAGCTGCCAAAGCCGGCAGAATATTAACATGCATAAGGAAAAGGGATATACTCCAGAGATAAAACTACAATCCTTCCACTTTATAAAACTCTGGTCCGACCACATCTGGAGTATTCTGTCCAGTTCTGGTCACCAGTCCTCAGAAAGGATGTGCTGGAACTGGAAATAGTCCAAAGAAGGGCAACTAAGCTAGTTAGGGGATTGGAGGACCTAAATCATGAGCAGTGTTTGCAAGCGCTTGATTTATTCTCCCTAGAGAAGAGACGCCTGAGAGGGGACATGATAGTGATTTACAAATACCTCAATGGCGATCTCAGCATAGAAAAAAAAACGATTCAGTTGCAAGGAATGTAAGAGGATATGAGGCGACTAGAGGAGAAGCGGTTTAACCTCAGGCTACGCAAGGGTTTTTTTTTTTTACAGTAAGGTCAATAAGATTGTGGAACTCTCTTCCACAAATGGTGGTAACTGTGGGGAGTATGGCTACTTTTAAAAGACTCTTGGGCATACATCTCCAAGATCAAAACACTCAGGGGTATGGCAAATGAATTTGTCCACACACACCTACACAGGTTGAACTGGATGGACTGTTGTCTTTATTCAACCTCAACTACTATGTAACTATGGAGGAGTGGAAAGAAAATTCTAATGACTTCCTACTGCATAGGCCCCACTGATCCTTAGCCTCCTCTGCCCAAATTTGCCATAATTCCTGCAATAACACCCACTGGGCAAATTTGAATGAAAGGAACTTTGCTGCTCCTAGGGAGGAGCAGACTTGGATTTAGGCAACCAAAGAAAGACGATTATGGATCTTTCAATCTCTCTTCTATAGCTCTTCTCAGGCCCTGTCACCAACTTTGTTCTGGGCCTGGGTGACTAGCCTAAGGGATTATTATTATTATTATACAGGATTTATATAGCGCCAACAGTTTGCGCAGCGCTTTACAAAATGAAGGCAGACATTACAGTTACACTACAATTTGGAACAAAAGGAATCAGAGGGCCCTGCTCGTTAGAGCTTACAATCTAAAAGGGAGGGTAAATTGATACAAAAGGCAATAGCTGTGGGGGATGAGCTGATGGAGCAAGTGAAACAGTGTTATTAGTTAGTAGCTGGGTAGGCTTCTTTAAAGAGAAGGGTTTTCAGGGATCTTCTAAAGATGGATAGATTAGGGGACAGTCAGACAGATTGGGGAAGAGAGTTCCAAAGAATGGGAGAAGCTCTGGAGAAATCCTGGAGGCGAGCATGGAAAGAGGTGACAAGGGAACTAGAGAGCAGGGGGTCTTGGGAGGACCGAAGAGAGCGGCTTGGTTGATATTTTGAGATCAGGTTAGTGATGTAGCTGGGGGCAGAGTTGTGGATGTCTTTGTAAACTATTGTTAGCAATTTTATTCGTTGGGTGAGTGGAAGCCAGTGAAGGGATTGGCAGAGAGGGGTGGAGGACACTGAACGGTTGGTAAGGTGGATAAGTCTTGCAGCATCATTCATTATGGATTGAAGGGGGGATAATCTATGTAAGGGTAATCCAATGAGGAGGGAGTTACAATAGTCAAGGGGAGAGATAACCAGGGCTTGAATTAAAAGCTTGGTGGTGTCATTGGTTAAAAAGGGGCGTATTCTAGCGATGTTGCGGAGGTTAAGGCGGCATGATTTGGACAAGGATTGGATGTGAGCCTGAAAGGACAGTGCAGAGTCCAGGGTTTCCCTTAGCACCCTGGCATGTGTGGAAGGACTAATAGTTGTTCCATTGATCTTGACAGAGAATTCAGGGGAAGGGGCACACGGAGGAGGAAATATTATGAGCTCAGTTTTAGATAGATTAGTCCCAAATCTAGACATCACGGATTCCATCTTGAACAGAAGTTTATTCACTTTAGAAAGAGGCATATGCAGTCAGTGGGTTAAGCCATAGGGCTTGACTAACTACACAGAATACGAGAGGAACAGCATACTGCATCGCTGGTCACTTTAATTTCATTCAGGGATCACACGCCACAGAGACTTATTACTAGTCAAGTTTGCCTTCAACTCTTCAGCTGAGAACCATATAGCCTTGGCTTCTGAAGTTAACTTCCACGCAGCCCACGCTACCTAATGGTAGAATAAACCTAATTTCCAAATCCATATTGCTGCTCCCATGCCTCTGAGAAGGAATTTTCATCATCCTCTGACAGACTGGCACTTCTGGCTTGTCTGATGAAGATTCCTAGGCCAACTGCCTCTGAAGTGAAGCTGGGCTTTACAGAAAGGATCTTGCATTCTCTGCTAGCATGAAGACACATCTGGCCAATCTGATGAAAGCTCCTTAGCCTACTGCTTTAGAGGCGGAGGTACCCTTTAACCACTTGCCTACAGTGCACTTTCACCCCCTTCCTGCCCAGACCGATTTTCAGCTTTCAGCGCTCTCACACTTTGACTGAGAATTACTCAGTCATGCAACACTGTACCCATACAAAAATTGTGTCCTTTTTTCACACAAATAGAGCTTTCTTTTGATGGTATTTAATCAATACTGGGTTTTTTATTTTTTGTGCTATAAATAAAAAAAGACTGAAAATATCGTGAAAAAACGCATTTTTCTCTTGATTCTGTCATAAAATTTTGCAAATTAGTAATTTTTCTTCACAAATTTTGGCCAAAATTTATACTGCTACTTATCTTTGGTAAAAATAACCCAAGTAAGTATATATTATTTGGTCTTTGTGAAAGTTATAGAGTCCACAAGCTATGGTGCGAATCATTGAAAATTGATCACACTTGATCACACCTGATGTACTGAAGGCCTATCTCATTTCTTGAGACACTAAAAAGTCAGGAAAGTACAAATACCCCCCAAAATGACCCCTTTTTGGAAAGTAGACATTCCAATGTATTTAATAAGGGGCATGGTGAGTTTTTTGAAGTTGTAATTTTTTCCCACAATGCTTTGCAAAATGAAGATTTTTTTTTTTTTTACAAATTGCCGTATTAACAGGTTATTTCTCTCACACAGCACATGTATACTTGCAACTACACCCCAAAACACATTCTACTACTCCTCCTGAGTATGGCGATACCACATGTGAGAGACTTTTTCACAGCCTGGCCACATACAGAGGCCTAACATTCAAGTAGTACCGTCCGGCATTCTAGGAGCACAAATTACACATATAATTTCCTGACAACCTATCACACTTTTGAAGGCCCTGGAGCACCAGGACAATGGAAACCCCCATAAAACGACCCCATTTTGGAAAGCAAACAGCCCAACGTATACTTTTTGAGGCATAATGAGTCTTTTGAATATGTCATTTTTTTTCCACAAGTTTTTGGAAAATGTGGAAAGAAAATGAAAACACATTTTTTTTTTACACAAAGCTGTCCATTTATGCAATATTTCTAACACATAGCATGTACATAGCAAAAATTGCACCCCAAAATACATTCTGCTATTCCTCCTGAGTATGGCGATACCACATGTGTAACACTTTTTCACAGCCTGGCCACATACATAGGCATAGGCGTGCGCACAGGGTGTGCCTGGGCACACCCTAATCACCTAGGGCACATTAGCATTATCGCTCTGTTTGCCAGTGAGGAGATGGGAAAGATCTCCCTCGGACCTGCTCTGCCATAAGAGAAGTGCCACACACTTCTATTTCACTTTGCCAGCAGGGAGAGTAATGTACCGGGGCCATATACATGTAGGCAAACACATGCATGTGTATTTAAACTTTGGGGTGCACACCCTAATGCAATAGGCTGCGCACACCTATGCCTTCCATCAAGCCTATTTAAAGCTGCCGCTTTGGTGCCTAAGTAATGCTTTATACTAGCTGGGCTGCTATGCCCCTGGTGAGCCTTCCTGCTATCCAGCCTGCATGTTTCTATTGATTGCTGTGTACCACTTTTTGGCTTTGTTTCCTGGTTATTCATGTGCATTGCCTGCCCTGACCTCAGGCTTATTTCTGGTTATCTATGTATGCTGCTTGCCCTGACCTCCGGCTTGTTTCTGGTTATCCATGTCTGCTGCCTGCCCTGACCTCAGGCTTGTTTCTGGTTATCCATGTCTGCTGCCTGCCCTGATCTAAGTCTTGTTGCTGGTTATTCATGTCTTCTGCCTGCCCTAACCTCAGGCTTGTTTCTGGTTATCCATGTCTGCTGCCTGCCCTGATCTCAGGCTTGTTGCTGGTTATTCATGTCTGCTGCCTGCCCTGACCTTAGGCTTGTTTCTGGTTATCCATGTCTGCTGCTTACCCTGTCCTGAGACTTGTTTCTTGTTATCCATGTCTGCTGCCTGCCCTGATCTCAGTCTTGTTGCTGGTTATTCATGTCTGCTGCCTGCCCTAACCTCAGGCTTGTTTGTGGTTATTCATGTCTGCTGCCTGCCCTGATCTCAGGCTTGTTGCTGGTTATCCATGTCTGCTGCCTGCCCTGACCTCAGGCTTGTTGCTGCTTATCCATGTCTGCTACCTGCCCTGACCTCGGGCTTGTTGCTGGTTATCCATGTCTGCTGCCTGCCCTGATCTCAGGCTTGTAGCTGCTTATCCATGTCTGCTGCCTGCCCTGACCTCTGGCTTGTTCTGGTTGTCTGTATCCATTAATAAAAAAAAAAAAAAAAATAGAGAGGGCTTGTGCTCTTAGCTGAGACACTGTAACGCTCCTGCGTTTCATGTATGGTGTGGATTTTCAGCTGCAGAAATATTCCACTTCAGTAGTCATGTAAGAGAGATGCTGAGATACCATTCCCAACCTCAATGACTCATCATGTGTGGAAGGTCTTAATTCAGCTAGTAAATACACACACTCAAAAAGCTGGTTCCTAGAGTGACTTTATGTATGTAGTAACACAGTGATGAAGATTTAAGAGACAGGTTGAGTGGAGGTGGTAGGTGACAGACACTTGAAGGTAAGACAGTAGCAGATGGATGCAGGTAGGTTTAGCAATCATGTATGGTAGCAGATGACAGAGTAGCAGGTGGACATACAAGAGAGATCAACCCAGTGCAGGAATAAGTAGCAGTAGTCTTAAGAGCTAGCAATCTAGATATGCAGATGTGATAAATAGTCTTTACTATGCAGAGCTAGATAGTGTAAGCTTAGTATAAGTTTATAGAGGGTTCCCCTGTGGGGTACTTAGCACTAATAGCAATACAGCCGAAGGTTGGTTCAGGAGGAGCGGATGATCCAGAAGCGGGATACAGGGATCAGCGCAGCGAGGTTCCGTCAGAGAGGTATGCTTGCAAGCATGAAAGCTTAAAGCCAAGTTAGCATCCAGGTAAGGGTGTTTGAACGAACACATGTGAGTGAGAACCGGCGATTTAAATAGCCATCTAGTCCGGCGAGTGATGACAGCATCAGTCTTAAAGGGAAACACACCTATATGTGTTTCTTCTATCTAGGTAGATGGAAATCACCCGGAAATAATGTGATAGGAGGCACTGAGAGTGCCAGAACCTTACAGACACACGATCTCACTGTGCTTGTGTGACAGGAGAGCCGCCTGCTTTGTTTACATAGGCAGACGGCTCTTCTGTCAGTTTCCCCAAAGATCGCGGGAGGCAATCGAGCCCGCTCCTCCCGCGGTCTGGCTCCCACTGTGTCTGATCACATAATTACGTAGATCTACGTGATTATACGCAGCCGAGCCGCCCTGCTGCGGTAAATTTGCGTGGGGCGGTCAGCCAGTGGTTAATATAGTTTGGAGTTTTGCTGTTTCATTGGTTGGGATTTCTGTAGTCCCTCTGAGGTGCAGCTCTTTAGCTCCAGACATGTAGGTACAGATTCCTAAGTGTATACTTTGGAACTGTTTTTTGCTGTTCATTTATGTTTGTATATTTTTACATGGTCCTAGTGATTACTTTTATTTTTGTTTACAGATGTCTTTTGACCCGTTACATAATTGTCTGTCTTTGAACTCCATTCTGCCATATATTTTTAAACAATTTTTCTATCTTGATGTGTCCGGGTCACATGTATGTTCCCCCTTTTTTCAATTGGATGCTGTATCTTGCATGTAAGTGTAGCACTGCCCCCTAGAGGACTGCTGAGTTGTTCACCTTGGGAGTCCCCCTGGGTTACCGATAGCAACTGCAGCATTTAACTCTTCACACTCTGGCTCAGTAAATGAACAGTCTAGGGGATGTAGTTGTTTTTGTGGTTTTATTTAACCGCTTCCGGACCACCCGCCGCAGAAATACTGGGGCAGGCAGCCCCTCCTGCGCGAACCGACGTACGGCTACGTCGGTCAAGCGCCTGCAGCTAGGGGGCGAGCCGGCGCCACCGGCGGCACGCTCCCGCCCCCAGTCAGCAGCAGGGACTCTGATTCATGGGGCAGGCGAATCCGATTGCCGCCTGGCACCCGCGATCGCTCCCCGCTGAGAGAGAAGAACGGTCAGCTGAAACACAGCTGACCGTTCTTCTCTCTGGAATGATCACAGAGCGCCTGTGATCCTTCTATATAGGATCACAGGTCTCTATGGTCATTCCATAAGCCCCACCCCCATATAGTTAGAATCACTCCCCTAGGCTCACATTTAACCCCTTGATCACCCACAGTGTTAACCCCTTCCCTGCTAGTGTCATTAGTACAGTAACAGTGCATAGTTTTAGCACTGATTTCTGTAGTAATCTATGTAGCATCTGTGGAGCATCCTCAAATGCAAGGTGGAGGAGCGCAAGGTCTCTAACATCCACCAGCTCCGTGATGTCATCATGGAGGAGTGGAAGAGGACTCCAGGGGTAACCTGTGAAGCTCTGGTGAACTCCATGCCCAAGAGGGTTAAGGCAGTGCTGGAAAATAATGGCGGCCATACAAAATATTGACACTTTGGGCCCAATTTGGACATTTTCACTAGGGGTGTATATTAAAAAAGAATAGCGCACACATGCAAAAGAAATGACTCTCAAATATGGAGACAATCCATAAATAAAAATGGGGATTTGGTCCCACCTTATGGCCATATCGTGCTCAAGCCCACCACTGCGTCAAAGTACCCCATTATCAGTGGGTCCTACACTATCCATAAAAAAGGGGTGAATCCAGCCTTTCTTACCCTTGGAGACAACACTCCTTGCTGGGAAGGTGTGCTAATGCACTACAGGGGACTCCTCCTATATCTACTTGATAGTGGACACCAATAGAGTACAGGTGTGTGTGGGGGATGGGATACTCACTTTTGTTGCCAGTGGTTTAGACATTAATAGCTGTGTGTTGAGTTATTTTGAGGGGACAGCAAATTTACACTGTTAGACCCCATTCACACTAGCGCGACTTGTCAGGCGACTTGGTCGCCTGACATGTCGCGGTGGGTCGCCTGCCATTGATTAGCACAGGACCCGTTCTAATAGGAGCGACACAAGTCGCTCCAACTTAGAAAAAGGGTCCTGTACTACTTTGGGGCGACCTGGAGGCGGCTTGCATTGACTTCAATTATATGAAGTCCGTGCAAGTCGCGCCGCGACTTCACAGGTCGCCCCAGCAAGTCGTGTCGCCCCTGTCTGAACGGGGTCTTATACAAGCTGTACAATCACTACTTTACATTGTAGCAAAGTCTCATTTCTTCAGTGTTGTCACATGAAAAGATAGAATAAAATATTTACAAAAATCTGAGGGGTGTACTCACTTTTGTGAGATACTGTATATATATTTATATATATATACTGTATACACACACTCACCAGTCACTTTATTAGGTACACCTTGCTAGTCTGAGATACTATACACATATATATGTGACTCATCCTACCATGGATTGATATGATTTTAATCTCTGTATTTGTTTTTAAATGATGTATAATAAACTTTTGTACTTTTTATGTTGGTAATTTTTTTGGTTCCGTTAAATTCCCATCCATTATTCTGTCTGCTTAACCGCTTGCCGACTGCTCACAGTATATTTACTGCGGCGGTCAGCCCCTCACAGGCAGAGTGACGTAGGTCTACGTCGCTCGCCTGTGAGGCTCTGGGGAGCGAGCGCGCGCCCGCGGAGGCGCGCGCCCGCGGAGGCGCGGTCACGGACCCCCCCGTGCGTGTGACCAGTGGACCCGATGTCCGCCGGTCACTCGGCGATCGGCGGGGGAGAGGGAGAATGTCAGGCAGCTTGTGTAAACAAGCCACCTGTCATTCTCCTCGGTGTAAAGACACTGATCACACGGATCTACTATGTAGATCCGTTGATCAGTGTCCTTACAGCTGAAGCCACAGCCAATCACAGTAGAAAGCACGCCCCTAGGGACACACACAGCCCCTCCCTCCCAAATAAAGTTAACCCCTTCACTACCAGTGTATTTTTACAGTAACAGTGCATATGTATATAGCACTGATTACTGTAGAAATGTCACTGGTAACCCCAAAAGTGTCAAAAATGTCAGTCAAGGGTCCGATCTGTCCGCCCCAATGTCGCAGTACCGCAAAAAAAAAAAAAATCGCAGATCGCCGCCATTACACGTTAAAAAAAAAACACCAAAAATGACAGAAATCTTTCCCTTAGTTAGTAAACGCGATAACTTTTGCGCAAACCAATCAAAATACGCTTTTTGCGATTTTTTTTTACCAAAAATAGGTAGCATAAAACAAATTGGCCGAAAATGTAAAAAAATTTTGATTTTTACATTTTTTTTTTGGGGAATTTCATATAAAAAAAATGTGAAAAATATTGTTATTTTTGCAAAATGTACGTTTTTTTTTGTTTATAGCGCAAAAAGTAAAAATCGCACGGGTGATCAAATACCACCAAAAGGAAGCTCTGTTTGTGGGAAAAAAAGGACGCCAAATTCGTTTAGATACAGCGTCGCACGACTGCGCAATTGTCTGTTAAAGTCACGCAGTGCCGAATCGCAAAATACCTCCTGGTCGTTTAGCAGGAAAATCCTCCGGGGCTTAAGTGGTTAAATGTCCCCAATTTTTGTTGCTATTTCATCAAAGGAAAAAGTTCGAATTGTATTCACCTATAGTAATTTACATCTTAAAAATTTGATTCTGAAGACAATATTATTTATTTTATTTAAATATTGTAATGAAAATTAAATCAATTACAAACTTATTACAGATCTGTGTGGGACTGAAGTGGCGAAGCTCTAACAGGAATTATCCCACCTCAGGACTCGCCCCGACTTCTCCCATACAGTTTGGAAGTATGAGAACGGCGGTTTCCGTCTGTGGCTTTTCACACAGGTATTAGGCTTTTGATAGGGATTCAGTGAGAACTCTTGATTCTTACATTTTTGCCAGAAATGTCCCTTAAAATGAAATCCGATAAGGGGAGTCTGGTGGAGTTTTGTTTTTTGTTGTGACTCTCCGCGGTGATGCCGTTGGCATTTTTTTTTTTTTTTTTTTAATTATTTGGCTTTTTTTTTTTTTTCCATCTTTTGACATTGATAATCAGCTTTGCCGTTGCTGGGCAACCAGATAAAAGCATTTTTCACAGCTTGACAAAACAATTTCTGTGTCTTTTCTCCCACCACCCGCTCTTTTCGATTGTCTCTGCGTGTTTTCCTGGCCTCCCGCCGGCGCGTTAGTGAGGCTTCAGCGGTTTATCTTCTGCCGATTTCAGAAGGAGCGCGGGTTACAGTAAATAGAGGTAGACTATGTCGGCCCGTGATCCCAGATACAATGAAAAATGTGACTGCGACGGTTAATAGTTCTGAAAATTAAACGCATGACAACAGAGCACACTGACCCTGCGGGGGGCGAGAAGGGAAAAGAACTGAAAGATAAGAGCGCTGCTAAATATCCGGGGCAGGAAGGAGGCGCATGAAGGCTCGTGAGCGCCCACAGGAGGGAGGGAGGATGACAGCTGGAAAGCCAAGTTATATTTTTCATAATCTGATGCAATCTGAAGACTCTTCTATGAATTAACCACTTTACCACCGGAGGATTTTCCTGCTTTACGTCCAGGCCACTTTTTGCGATTCGGCTCTGTGCGACTTTAATGGACAATTGCGTGGTCATGCAACGCCGTACCCAAACAAAATTTACATCCTTATTTTCCCACAAACAGAGCTTTCTTTTGGTGGTATTTGATCACCTCTGCGCTTTTAATTTTTTGCGATATTAATAAAAAAAAGGGACAATTTTGAAAAAATAACAATTTTTTTCTACTTTGACAATTCGGCACTGCATTACTTTAACGGACAATTGCGCGGTCGTGCGACGCTGTAACCAAATGAAATTGACGTCCTTTATTTCCCACAAACAGAGCTTTCTTTTGGTGGTATTTGATCACCTGTGCAATTTTTATTTTTTGCGCTATAAACAAAAAAAAGAGCGTAAATTTTAGCAAAAATAACAATATTTTTCAAATTTTTTTATATGAAATTCCCCCCCAAAAAATGTAAAAATCGAAATTTTTTAACATTTTTGGCCAATTTTTTTTCTGCTACCTATGTTTGGTAAAAAAAAATCGCAATAAGCGTATTTTGATTGGTTTGCGCAAAAGTTATTGCGTTTACTAACTCCGGGAAAGATTTCTGTCATTTTTGGTGTTTTTTTAACGAGTAATGGCGGCGATCTGCGATTTTTTTTTTAGCAAGACTGCGACATTGCAGCGGACAAATCAGGCCCTTGACTGACATTTTTGACACTTTTGGGGGTACCAATGACATTACTGCAGTAATCAGTGCTATAAATATGCACTGTTACTGTAATAATGACACTGGCAGGGAAGGGGTTAACTTTATTGGTGATGCAGGGGTTAAGTGTGTCCCTAGGGGCGTGCTTCTAACTGTAAAGGGGTGTGGCTAGTGATGTAAGCACAGAGACATACGATCCTACATAGCAGGATCGTATGATCTCTGCAGTTACACCAGGGAGAATGACAGACGGCTTTGTTTACATCAGCCGCCTGCCTTTCTCCCTCTCCAGCGGGATATCGCGAGTGACATCGGGTCCGCCGGTCACACGCGCCGACTTCTTAGGGAACGAGCGGGGGCGGGAGCGCGCCTCCGGCGGCGCGCGCTCGCCCCCTAGAGGCTCACAGGCTAGTGACGTAGTCCTACGTCACTTTGCCTGTACGGGGCTGACCGCCGCCGTAAATAGTCGTGCGGTGGTCGGCAAGCGGTTAAAGATAAGATCGCTGCTAAATATCCGGGGCAGGAAGGAGGCGCATGAAGGCTCGTGAGCGCCCGCAGGAGGGAGGGATGATGACAGCTGGAAAGCCAAGTTATATTTTTCATAATCTGATGCAATCTGAAGACTCTTCTATGAATTAAAGTAGATGTAATCACAGTCAGTAAAATCTCATAGAATCTTTAACCACTTTACCACTGAGCCTATTTTCGACACTTTTTTTTTAACTAGTTAAAATCAGTATTTTTTGCTAGAAAACTGCTTAAAACCCCCAAACATTATATATATATATATATATATATATTTTAGCAAAGACTCTGGAGAATAAAATGGCGGTCATTGCAATATTTTTTGTCACGCGGTATTTGCGTAGCGATCTTTGAAACGCCATTTTTTTGGAAAAATTACGAAAAATCACATTTCACTGCATTTAAAAAAACTAAACAGTAAAGTTAGCCCATTTTATTGTATATTGTGAAAGATGATGTCACGCCGAGTAAATAGATACCCAACATGTTATGGTTTAAAATTGCGTACACCCGCGGAATGGCGACAAACTATGGTCAATAAAAATCTCCATAGGCGACTCTTTAACATTTTTTTAACGGTTACCAGTTTAGAGTTAGAGTGTAGCTCTTTTTATTTAATTATTGCTCATGCTCTGGCGATCGCGGCAATACCTCACATGTGTGGTTTGAACAGCGATTTCATTTGCGGCACAACTTCCATACACGTTTTCTTTCGTGCGCGAGCTAACGGGGGCGGCTAATTTTTTATTTTTTTTCCTATTTATTTTTTATTTTTTTAAATTTTAACACAGGTTTTTTTAAAAAAAATCTGATCACTTTTATTGCTGTCACAAGCAATGTAAACATCCCTTGTGACAGCAATATGCAGTGATAGGTACTCTTTATGGAGGGATCAGGGGGAATGTGACAGTAATAGGAGTGACAGGTACTCTTTATGGAGGGATCGGGAAGAATGTGACAGTAATAGGCAGTGACAGGTACTCTTTATGGAGGGATCGGGGAGGAATGTGACAGTAATAGGAGTGACAGGTACTCTTTATGGAGGGATCGGGAGGAATGTGACAGTAATAGGCAGTGACAGGTACTCTTTATGGAGGGATCGGGGAGGAATGTGACAGTAATAGGAGTGACAGGTACTCTTTATGGAGGGATCGGGGGGAATGTGACAGTAATAGGAGTGACAGGTACTCTTTATGGAGGGATCGGGAGGAATGTGACAGTAATAGGCAGTGACAGGTACTCTTTATGGAGGGATCGGGGGGAATGTGACAGTAATAGCAGTGACAGGTACTCTTTATGGAGGGATCAGGGGGAATGTGACAGTAATAGGAGTGACAGGTACTCTTTATGGAGGGATCGGGAGGAATGTGACAGTAATAGGCAGTGACAGGTACTCTTTATGGAGGGATCGGGGAGGAATGTGACAGTAATAGGAGTGACAGGTACTCTTTATGGAGGGATCGGGAGGAATGTGACAGTAATAGGCAGTGACAGGTACTCTTTATGGAGGGATCAGGGGGAATGTGACAGTAATAGGAGTGACAGGTACTCTTTATGGAGGGATCGGGAGGAATGTGACAGTAATAGGCAGTGACAGGTACTCTTTATGGAGGGATCGGGGAGGAATGTGACAGTAATAGGAGTGACAGGTACTCTTTATGGAGGGATCGGGGGGAATGTGACAGTAATAGGAGTGACAGGTACTCTTTATGGAGGGATCGGGAGGAATGTGACAGTAATAGGCAGTGACAGGTACTCTTTATGGAGGGATCGGGGGGAATGTGACAGTAATAGCAGTGACAGGTACTCTTTATGGAGGGATCAGGGGGAATGTGACAGTAATAGGAGTGACAGGTACTCTTTATGGAGGGATCGGGAGGAATGTGACAGTAATAGGCAGTGACAGGTACTCTTTATGGAGGGATCGGGGAGGAATGTGACAGTAATAGGAGTGACAGGTACTCTTTATGGAGGGATCGGGAGGAATGTGACAGTAATAGGCAGTGACAGGTACTCTTTATGGAGGGATCGGGGAGGAATGTGACAGTAATAGGAGTGACAGGTACTCTTTATGGAGGGATCGGGGGGAATGTGACAGTAATAGGAGTGACAGGTACTCTTTATGGAGGGATTGGGGGGGATGTGACAGTAATAGGCAGTGACAGGTACTCTTTATGGAGGGATCGGGAGGAATGTGACAGTAATAGGCAGTGACAGGTACTCTTTATGGAGGGATCGGGGGGAATGTGACAGTAATAGCAGTGACAGGTACTCTTTATGGAGGGATCGGGAGGAATGTGACAGTAATAGGCAGTGACAGGTACTCTTTATGGAGGGATCGGGGAGGAATGTGACAGTAATAGGAGTGACAGGTACTCTTTATGGAGGGATCGGGAGGAATGTGACAGTAATAGGCAGTGACAGGTACTCTTTATGGAGGGATCGGGGAGGAATGTGACAGTAATAGGAGTGACAGGTACTCTTTATGGAGGGATCGGGAGGAATGTGACAGTAATAGGAGTGACAGGTACTCTTTATGGAGGGATCGGGAGGAATGTGACAGTAATAGGCAGTGACAGGTACTCTTTATGGAGGAATCAGGGGGGAATGTGACAGTAATAGGAGTGACAGGTACTCTTTATGGAGGAATCAGGGGGGAATGTGACAGTAATAGGAGTGACAGGTACTCTTTATGGAGGAATCGGGGGGGGATGTGACAGTAATAGGAGTGACAGGTACTCTTTATGGAGGGATCGGGAGGAATGTGACAGTAATAGGAGTGACAGGTACTCTTTATGGAGGGATCGGGAGGAATGTGACAGTAATAGGAGTGACAGGTACTCTTTATGGAGGGATCGGGGGGGGGGAATGTGACAGTAATAGCAGTGACAGGTACTCTTTATGGAGGGATCGGGGGGAATGTGACAGTAATAGGAGTGACAGGTACTCTTTATGGAGGGATCGGGGGGGATGTGACAGTAATAGGCAGTGACAGGTACTCTTTATGGAGGGATCGGGAGGAATGTGACAGTAATAGGCAGTGACAGGTACTCTTTATGGAGGGATCGGGAGGAATGTGACAGTAATAGGCAGTGACAGGTACTCTTTATGGAGGGATCGGGGGGAAATTGACAGTAATAGGCAGTGACAGGTACTCTTTATGGAGGGATCGGGGAGGAATGTGACAGTAATAGGAGTGACAGGTACTCTTTATGGAGGGATTGGGAGGAATGTGACAGTAATAGGCAGTGACAGGTACTCTTTATGGAGGGATCGGGGAGGAATGTGACAGTAATAGGAGTGACAGGTACTCTTTATGGAGGGATCGGGGGGAATGTGACAGTAATAGGCAGTGACAGGTACTCTTTATGGAGGGATCGGGGAGGAATGTGACAGTAATAGGAGTGACAGGTACTCTTTATGGAGGGATCGGGGGGAATGTGACAGTAATAGGAGTGACAGGTACTCTTTATGGAGGGATCGGGGGGAATGTGACAGTAATAGGCAGTGACAGGTTCTCTTTATGGAGGGATCGGGGGGAATGTGACAGTAATAGGAGTGACAGGTACTCTTTATGGAGGGATCGGGGGGAATGTGACAGTAATAGGCAGTGACAGGTACTCTTTATGGAGGGATAGGGGGGAATGTGACGGTAATATGCAGTGACAGGTACTCTTTATGGAGGGATCGGGGGGAATGTGACAGTAATAGGCAGTGACAGGTACTCTTTATGGAGGGATCGGGGGGAATGTGACAGTAATAGGCAGTGACAGGTACACTTTATGGAGGAATCAGGGGGGAATGTGACAGTAATAGGAGTGACAGGTACTCTTTATGGAGGGATCGGGAGGAATGTGACAGTAATAGGAGTGACAGGTACTCTTTATGGAGGGATCGGGGTGGGGGGGGGAATGTGACAGTAATAGCAGTGACAGGTACTCTTTATGGAGGGATCGGGGGGGGGAATGTGACAGTAATAGGAGTGACAGGTACTCTTTATGGAGGGATCGGGGGGAATGTGACAGTAATAGCAGTGACAGGTACTCTTTATGGAGGGATCAGGGGGAATGTGACAGTAATAGGAGTGACAGGTACTCTTTATGGAGGGATCGGGAGGAATGTGACAGTAATAGGCAGTGACAGGTACTCTTTATGGAGGGATCGGGGAGGAATGTGACAGTAATAGGAGTGACAGGTACTCTTTATGGAGGGATCGGGAGGAATGTGACAGTAATAGGCAGTGACAGGTACTCTTTATGGAGGGATCGGGGAGGAATGTGACAGTAATAGGAGTGACAGGTACTCTTTATGGAGGGATCGGGGGGAATGTGACAGTAATAGGAGTGACAGGTACTCTTTATGGAGGGATCGGGGGGGATGTGACAGTAATAGGCAGTGACAGGTACTCTTTATGGAGGGATCGGGAGGAATGTGACAGTAATAGGCAGTGACAGGTACTCTTTATGGAGGGATCGGGGGGAATGTGACAGTAATAGCAGTGACAGGTACTCTTTATGGAGGGATCAGGGGGAATGTGACAGTAATAGGAGTGACAGGTACTCTTTATGGAGGGATCGGGAGGAATGTGACAGTAATAGGCAGTGACAGGTACTCTTTATGGAGGGATCGGGGAGGAATGTGACAGTAATAGGAGTGACAGGTACTCTTTATGGAGGGATCGGGAGGAATGTGACAGTAATAGGCAGTGACAGGTACTCTTTATGGAGGGATCGGGGAGGAATGTGACAGTAATAGGAGTGACAGGTACTCTTTATGGAGGGATCGGGAGGAATGTGACAGTAATAGGCAGTGACAGGTACTCTTTATGGAGGGATCGGGGGGAATGTGACAGTAATAGGAGTGACAGGTACTCTTTATGGAGGGATCGGGAGGAATGTGACAGTAATAGGCAGTGACAGGTACTCTTTATGGAGGGATCGGGGAGGAATGTGACAGTAATAGGAGTGACAGGTACTCTTTATGGAGGGATCGGGGGGAATGTGACAGTAATAGGAGTGACAGGTACTCTTTATGGAGGGATCGGGGGGAATGTGACAGTAATAGGCAGTGACAGGTTCTCTTTATGGAGGGATCGGGGGGAATGTGACAGTAATAGGAGTGACAGGTACTCTTTATGGAGGGATCGGGGGGAATGTGACAGTAATAGGCAGTGACAGGTACTCTTTATGGAGGGATCGGGGGGAAATTGACAGTAATAGGCAGTGACAGGTACACTTTATGGAGGGATCGGGGAGGAATGTGACAGTAATAGCAGTGACAGGTACTCTTTATGGAGGGATCTGGGGGAATGTGACAGTAATAGGAGTGACAGGTACTCTTTATGGAGGAATCGGGGGGGATGTGACAGTAATAGGAGTGACAGGTACTCTTTATGGAGGGATCGGGAGGAATGTGACAGTAATAGGAGTGACAGGTACTCTTTATGGAGGGATCGGGGGGGGGGGGGGGGGAATGTGACAGTAATAGCAGTGACAGGTACTCTTTATGGAGGGATCGGGGGGAATGTGACAGTAATAGGAGTGACAGGTACTCTTTATGGAGGGATCGGGGGGGATGTGACAGTAATAGGCAGTGACAGGTACTCTTTATGGAGGGATCGGGGAGGAATGTGACAGTAATAGCAGTGACAGGTACTCTTTATGGAGGGATCTGGGGGAATGTGACAGTAATAGGAGTGACAGGTACTCTTTATGGAGGAATCGGGGGGGATGTGACAGTAATAGGAGTGACAGGTACTCTTTATGGAGGGATCGGGAGGAATGTGACAGTAATAGGAGTGACAGGTACTCTTTATGGAGGGATCGGGGGGGGGGGGGGGAATGTGACAGTAATAGCAGTGACAGGTACTCTTTATGGAGGGATCGGGGGGAATGTGACAGTAATAGGAGTGACAGGTACTCTTTATGGAGGGATCGGGGGGGATGTGACAGTAATAGGCAGTGACAGGTACTCTTTATGGAGGGATCGGGAGGAATGTGACAGTAATAGGCAGTGACAGGTACTCTTTATGGAGGGATCAGGGGGAATGTGACAGTAATAGGAGTGACAGGTACTCTTTATGGAGGGATCGGGAGGAATGTGACAGTAATAGGCAGTGACAGGTACTCTTTATGGAGGGATCGGGGAGGAATGTGACAGTAATAGGAGTGACAGGTACTCTTTATGGAGGGATCGGGAGGAATGTGACAGTAATAGGCAGTGACAGGTACTCTTTATGGAGGGATCGGGGAGGAATGTGACAGTAATAGGAGTGACAGGTACTCTTTATGGAGGGATCGGGGGGAATGTGACAGTAATAGGAGTGACAGGTACTCTTTATGGAGGGATCGGGAGGAATGTGACAGTAATAGGCAGTGACAGGTACTCTTTATGGAGGGATCGGTGGGAATGTGACAGTAATAGCAGTGACAGGTACTCTTTATGGAGGGATCAGGGGGAATGTGACAGTAATAGGAGTGACAGGTACTCTTTATGGAGGGATCGGGAGGAATGTGACAGTAATAGGCAGTGACAGGTACTCTTTATGGAGGGATCGGGGAGGAATGTGACAGTAATAGGAGTGACAGGTACTCTTTATGGAGGGATCGGGAGGAATGTGACAGTAATAGGCAGTGACAGGTACTCTTTATGGAGGGATCGGGGAGGAATGTGACAGTAATAGGAGTGACAGGTACTCTTTATGGAGGGATCGGGGGGAATGTGACAGTAATAGGAGTGACAGGTACTCTTTATGGAGGGATTGGGGGGGATGTGACAGTAATAGGCAGTGACAGGTACTCTTTATGGAGGGATCGGGAGGAATGTGACAGTAATAGGCAGTGACAGGTACTCTTTATGGAGGGATCGGGGGGAATGTGACAGTAATAGCAGTGACAGGTACTCTTTATGGAGGGATCGGGAGGAATGTGACAGTAATAGGCAGTGACAGGTACTCTTTATGGAGGGATCGGGGAGGAATGTGACAGTAATAGGAGTGACAGGTACTCTTTATGGAGGGATCGGGAGGAATGTGACAGTAATAGGCAGTGACAGGTACTCTTTATGGAGGGATCGGGGAGGAATGTGACAGTAATAGGAGTGACAGGTACTCTTTATGGAGGGATCGGGAGGAATGTGACAGTAATAGGAGTGACAGGTACTCTTTATGGAGGGATCGGGAGGAATGTGACAGTAATAGGAGTGACAGGTACTCTTTATGGAGGGATCGGGAGGAATGTGACAGTAATAGGCAGTGACAGGTACACTTTATGGAGGAATCAGGGGGGAATGTGACAGTAATAGGAGTGACAGGTACTCTTTATGGAGGAATCAGGGGGGAATGTGACAGTAATAGGAGTGACAGGTACTCTTTATGGAGGAATCGGGGGGGATGTGACAGTAATAGGAGTGACAGGTACTCTTTATGGAGGGATCGGGAGGAATGTGACAGTAATAGGAGTGACAGGTACTCTTTATGGAGGGATCGGGGGGGGGGAATGTGACAGTAATAGCAGTGACAGGTACTCTTTATGGAGGGATCGGGGGGAATGTGACAGTAATAGGAGTGACAGGTACTCTTTATGGAGGGATCGGGGGGGATGTGACAGTAATAGGCAGTGACAGGTACTCTTTATGGAGGGATCGGGAGGAATGTGACAGTAATAGGCAGTGACAGGTACTCTTTATGGAGGGATCGGGGGGAATGTGACAGTAATAGCAGTGACAGGTACTCTTTATGGAGGGATCGGGAGGAATGTGACAGTAATAGGCAGTGACAGGTACTCTTTATGGAGGGATCGGGGAGGAATGTGACAGTAATAGGAGTGACAGGTACTCTTTATGGAGGGATCGGGAGGAATGTGACAGTAATAGGAGTGACAGGTACTCTTTATGGAGGGATCGGGAGGAATGTGACAGTAATAGGCAGTGACAGGTACACTTTATGGAGGAATCAGGGGGGAATGTGACAGTAATAGGAGTGACAGGTACTCTTTATGGAGGAATCAGGGGGGAATGTGACAGTAATAGGAGTGACAGGTACTCTTTATGGAGGAATCGGGGGGGATGTGACAGTAATAGGAGTGACAGGTACTCTTTATGGAGGGATCGGGAGGAATGTGACAGTAATAGGAGTGACAGGTACTCTTTATGGAGGGATCGGGGGGGGGGAATGTGACAGTAATAGCAGTGACAGGTACTCTTTATGGAGGGATCGGGGGGAATGTGACAGTAATAGGAGTGACAGGTACTCTTTATGGAGGGATCGGGGGGGATGTGACAGTAATAGGCAGTGACAGGTACTCTTTATGGAGGGATCGGGAGGAATGTGACAGTAATAGGCAGTGACAGGTACTCTTTATGGAGGGATCGGGGGGAATGTGACAGTAATAGCAGTGACAGGTACTCTTTATGGAGGGATCAGGGGGAATGTGACAGTAATAGGAGTGACAGGTACTCTTTATGGAGGGATCGGGAGGAATCTGACAGTAATAGGCAGTGACAGGTACTCTTTATGGAGGGATCGGGGAGGAATGTGACAGTAATAGGAGTGACAGGTACTCTTTATGGAGGGATTGGGAGGAATGTGACAGTAATAGGCAGTGACAGGTACTCTTTATGGAGGGATCGGGGAGGAATGTGACAGTAATAGGAGTGACAGGTACTCTTTATGGAGGGATCGGGGGGAATGTGACAGTAATAGGAGTGACAGGTACTCTTTATGGAGGGATTGGGGGGGATGTGACAGTAATAGGCAGTGACAGGTACTCTTTATGGAGGGATCGGGAGGAATGTGACAGTAATAGGCAGTGACAGGT
Organism: Pelophylax lessonae; assembly: GCF_965119305.1. Taxonomy (NCBI): domain Eukaryota; kingdom Metazoa; phylum Chordata; class Amphibia; order Anura; family Ranidae; genus Pelophylax; species Pelophylax lessonae. Next base: position 8,158,463 of record NC_138774.1, on the reverse strand, counting down.
ACTCTTTATGGAGGGATCGGGGGGAATGTGACAGTAATAGCAGTGACAGGTACTCTTTATGGAGGGATCGGGAGGAATGTGACAGTAATAGGCAGTGACAGGTACTCTTTATGGAGGGATCGGGGAGGAATGTGACAGTAATAGGAGTGACAGGTACTCTTTATGGAGGGATCGGGAGGAATGTGACAGTAATAGGCAGTGACAGGTACTCTTTATGGAGGGATCGGGGAGGAATGTGACAGTAATAGGAGTGACAGGTACTCTTTATGGAGGGATCGGGAGGAATGTGACAGTAATAGGAGTGACAGGTACTCTTTATGGAGGGATCGGGAGGAATGTGACAGTAATAGGCAGTGACAGGTACACTTTATGGAGGAATCAGGGGGGAATGTGACAGTAATAGGAGTGACAGGTACTCTTTATGGAGGAATCAGGGGGGAATGTGACAGTAATAGGAGTGACAGGTACTCTTTATGGAGGAATCGGGGGGGATGTGACAGTAATAGGAGTGACAGGTACTCTTTATGGAGGGATCGGGAGGAATGTGACAGTAATAGGAGTGACAGGTACTCTTTATGGAGGGATCGGGGGGGGGGAATGTGACAGTAATAGCAGTGACAGGTACTCTTTATGGAGGGATCGGGGGGAATGTGACAGTAATAGGAGTGACAGGTACTCTTTATGGAGGGATCGGGGGGGATGTGACAGTAATAGGCAGTGACAGGTACTCTTTATGGAGGGATCGGGAGGAATGTGACAGTAATAGGCAGTGACAGGTACTCTTTATGGAGGGATCGGGGGGAATGTGACAGTAATAGCAGTGACAGGTACTCTTTATGGAGGGATCGGGAGGAATGTGACAGTAATAGGCAGTGACAGGTACTCTTTATGGAGGGATCGGGGAGGAATGTGACAGTAATAGGAGTGACAGGTACTCTTTATGGAGGGATCGGGAGGAATGTGACAGTAATAGGAGTGACAGGTACTCTTTATGGAGGGATCGGGAGGAATGTGACAGTAATAGGCAGTGACAGGTACACTTTATGGAGGAATCAGGGGGGAATGTGACAGTAATAGGAGTGACAGGTACTCTTTATGGAGGAATCAGGGGGGAATGTGACAGTAATAGGAGTGACAGGTACTCTTTATGGAGGAATCGGGGGGGATGTGACAGTAATAGGAGTGACAGGTACTCTTTATGGAGGGATCGGGAGGAATGTGACAGTAATAGGAGTGACAGGTACTCTTTATGGAGGGATCGGGGGGGGGGAATGTGACAGTAATAGCAGTGACAGGTACTCTTTATGGAGGGATCGGGGGGAATGTGACAGTAATAGGAGTGACAGGTACTCTTTATGGAGGGATCGGGGGGGATGTGACAGTAATAGGCAGTGACAGGTACTCTTTATGGAGGGATCGGGAGGAATGTGACAGTAATAGGCAGTGACAGGTACTCTTTATGGAGGGATCGGGGGGAATGTGACAGTAATAGCAGTGACAGGTACTCTTTATGGAGGGATCAGGGGGAATGTGACAGTAATAGGAGTGACAGGTACTCTTTATGGAGGGATCGGGAGGAATGTGACAGTAATAGGCAGTGACAGGTACTCTTTATGGAGGGATCGGGGAGGAATGTGACAGTAATAGGAGTGACAGGTACTCTTTATGGAGGGATTGGGAGGAATGTGACAGTAATAGGCAGTGACAGGTACTCTTTATGGAGGGATCGGGGAGGAATGTGACAGTAATAGGAGTGACAGGTACTCTTTATGGAGGGATCGGGGGGAATGTGACAGTAATAGGCAGTGACAGGTACTCTTTATGGAGGGATCGGGGAGGAATGTGACAGTAATAGGAGTGACAGGTACTCTTTATGGAGGGATCGGGGGGAATGTGACAGTAATAGGAGTGACAGGTACTCTTTATGGAGGGATCGGGGGGAATGTGACAGTAATAGGCAGTGACAGGTTCTCTTTATGGAGGGATCGGGGGGAATGTGACAGTAATAGGAGTGACAGGTACTCTTTATGGAGGGATCGGGGGGAATGTGACAGTAATAGGCAGTGACAGGTACTCTTTATGGAGGGATAGGGGGGAATGTGACGGTAATATGCAGTGACAGGTACTCTTTATGGAGGGATCGGGGGGAATGTGACAGTAATAGGCAGTGACAGGTACTCTTTATGGAGGGATCGGGGGGAATGTGACAGTAATAGGCAGTGACAGGTACACTTTATGGAGGAATCAGGGGGGAATGTGACAGTAATAGGAGTGACAGGTACTCTTTATGGAGGGATCGGGAGGAATGTGACAGTAATAGGAGTGACAGGTACTCTTTATGGAGGGATCGGGGGGGGGGGGGGAATGTGACAGTAATAGCAGTGACAGGTACTCTTTATGGAGGGATCGGGGGGGGGAATGTGACAGTAATAGGAGTGACAGGTACTCTTTATGGAGGGATCGGGGGGAATGTGACAGTAATAGCAGTGACAGGTACTCTTTATGGAGGGATCAGGGGGAATGTGACAGTAATAGGAGTGACAGGTACTCTTTATGGAGGGATCGGGAGGAATGTGACAGTAATAGGCAGTGACAGGTACTCTTTATGGAGGGATCGGGGAGGAATGTGACAGTAATAGGAGTGACAGGTACTCTTTATGGAGGGATCGGGGGGAAATTGACAGTAATAGGCAGTGACAGGTACACTTTATGGAGGAATCAGGGGGGAATGTGACAGTAATAGGAGTGACAGGTACTCTTTATGGAGGAATCGGGGGGGATGTGACAGTAATAGGAGTGACAGGTACTCTTTATGGAGGGATCGGGAGGAATGTGACAGTAATAGGAGTGACAGGTACTCTTTATGGAGGGATCGGGGGGGGGGGGGGGGGGAATGTGACAGTAATAGCAGTGACAGGTACTCTTTATGGAGGGATCGGGGGGAATGTGACAGTAATAGGAGTGACAGGTACTCTTTATGGAGGGATCGGGGGGGATGTGACAGTAATAGGCAGTGACAGGTACTCTTTATGGAGGGATCGGGAGGAATGTGACAGTAATAGGCAGTGACAGGTACTCTTTATGGAGGGATCGGGGGGAATGTGACAGTAATAGCAGTGACAGGTACTCTTTATGGAGGGATCAGGGGGAATGTGACAGTAATAAGAGTGACAGGTACTCTTTATGGAGGGATCGGGAGGAATGTGACAGTAATAGGCAGTGACAGGTACTCTTTATGGAGGGATCGGGGAGGAATGTGACAGTAATAGGAGTGACAGGTACTCTTTATGGAGGGATTGGGAGGAATGTGACAGTAATAGGCAGTGACAGGTACTCTTTATGGAGGGATCGGGGAGGAATGTGACAGTAATAGGAGTGACAGGTACTCTTTATGGAGGGATCGGGGGGAATGTGACAGTAATAGGAGTGACAGGTACTCTTTATGGAGGGATCGGGAGGAATGTGACAGTAATAGGCAGTGACAGGTACTCTTTATGGAGGGATCGGGGAGGAATGTGACAGTAATAGGAGTGACAGGTACTCTTTATGGAGGGATCGGGGGGAATGTGACAGTAATAGGAGTGACAGGTACTCTTTATGGAGGGATCGGGGGGAATGTGACAGTAATAGGCAGTGACAGGTTCTCTTTATGGAGGGATCGGGGGGAATGTGACAGTAATAGGAGTGACAGGTACTCTTTATGGAGGGATCGGGGGGAATGTGACAGTAATAGGCAGTAACAGGTACTCTTTATGGAGGGATAGGGGGGAATGTGACGGTAATATGCAGTGACAGGTACTCTTTATGGAGGGATCGGGGGGAATGTGACAGTAATAGGCAGTGACAGGTACTCTTTATGGAGGGATCGGGGGGGAATGTGACAGTAATAGGAGTGACAGGTACTCTTTATGGAGGAATCAGGGGGGAATGTGACAGTAATAGGAGTGACAGGTACTCTTTATGGAGGGATCGGGAGGAATGTGACAGTAATAGGAGTGACAGGTACTCTTTATGGAGGGATCGGGGGGGGGGGGGGAATGTGACAGTAATAGCAGTGACAGGTACTCTTTATGGAGGGATCGGGGGGGGGAATGTGACAGTAATAGGAGTGACAGGTACTCTTTATGGAGGGATCGAGGGGAATGTGACAGTAATATGCAGAGACAGGTACTCTAAAAGACCCCAAACCCCTCCACTGCACTTCCCTGTCTTCAAAACACCAAAAATTGCATTTTTACATAGTTACATAGTAGGTGAGGTTGAATAAAGACAATAGTCCATCCAGTTCAACCTGTGTAGGTGTGTGTGACTGTAATCATCTCACATAGCCTTTAATCTCCTGATCCTTGAGATGTAAGTCTAAAGGCCCGTACACACGTACCGATCGTCGGCATACAAACGTCGGTGGACGAAGGATCTGCCGATTGTACGCGTGTTAGTATGGTGCCTCCGACAGATGTCTGCGCACAATCCGCGGACAAAAGTCTTTCGTGCAAACATGAAAATATTTGTATGCCGACACCAGAACGGACGATTGTTCGCCTGTCAGTACACAATTCGGCCGACAGACCGCAGATTTGCAAGACTGGGCATGCTCAGAAAATAGAAAACACAGGGAAAGTTAACCATTACATGACATCACTTCTGCAGTCGGCGGACAAAATTCTTGTGCTGTCCTTGTGCTGTCTTTGCACTTTTCAGCAGACACCGACATCCCGGGGAGAAAAGAGGAACATTTGTAAGCCGACCATCGGTACGTGTGTACGGGGCTTAAGAGTCTTTTGAAAGTCACCATACTTCCCGCAGAAACCACCTCTTGTGGTAGACAATTTCACAATCTTGTAGTCCTAACAGTAAAGAACCCTCCTCGTTGCCTGAGGTTAAAACGCTTCTCCTCTAATCGCATTGTATGCCCTCGAGTCCTCATGCAATTCCTTCGAATGAACGGCTTTTTTTCTAAGCTGAGATCCCCATTAAGATATTTATAAATTGCTATCATGTCCCCTCTCAGACGTCTCTTCTCCAGGGAAAATAAATCGAGCGATTGCAGCCGCTCTTCATAGTTAAGGTCCTCCAGCCCCCTAATCAGTTTAGTTGCCCTTCTCTGGACTTTCTCCAGCTCCAACACATCCCTCCTGAGGACTGGCGACCAGAACTGGACAGAATACTCCAGATGCGGTCGGACCAGAGTTTTATAAAGTGGAAGGATTATAGTCTTATTTCTGGAATACATCCCTTTCTTTATGCATGCTAATATTCTGTTGGCTTTGGAAGCTGCCGCTTGACATTGCATGCTATTGCCTAGTCTATCATCAACCAAGACTCCCAGATCTTTCTCCATTTTTGATTCCCCCAAGGGTTCCCCTCCTAACGTGTATTGTGCTTTTATGTTTTTAGTCCCCAAATGCAAAACCTTACACTTCTCCACGTTAAACCTCATTTGCCATGTCGTTGCCCACTCCGTTATTTTGTCCAGGTCATTCTGTAGGATATCTGCTTCATGCTGTGCAGTTATTGCCCTGCCCAATTTTGTGTCATCTGCAAAAACTGATAACGCACTACTGATCCCGTCCTCAATGCTGTTTATGAATAAATTGAACAAGGTTGGTCCCAGGACTGAGCCCTGGGGGACCCCGCTTACTACCTCAGACCAGTCTGAGTATGCGCTGTTTATTACCACCCTTTGGACACGGCCTTTTAGCCAGTTCCGTATCCAAGAGCAAACCCTGCTGTCGATACCTGCAGACCTTATTTTATAAATTAAGCGCTTATGGGGAACTGTATCAAACGCCTTAGCGAAATCCAAGTACACCACATCCACTGGTCTGCCCCTATCTAGCTCACAGCTCACCTCCTCGTAGAACGTTAAGAGATTGGTTTGACAAGAACGCCCATTTGTAAACCCGTGCTGGTTACTACTGATGATGTTGTTGTCTTTAGCAAACTCTACGATATAGTCCCTTATCATCCCCTCCAGAAGTTTACATACTACTGATGTCAGACTGACAGGCCTATAATTTCCCGGTATATGCCTCTGACCCTTTTTGAATATTGGAATCACGTTAGCCTTCCTCCAATCCCCTGGTACATCTCCTGTCCTAATACTGTCCGCAAAGATCAGGAACAGTGGTCTAGATATAACCTTACTGAGTTCCTTGAGTACTCTCGGATGTACGCCATCCGGGCCTGGTGATTTGTTTGTGTTAAGTTTATCCAGCCTTTCCCTGATTTCATCCTCTGTTAGCCATAGTGGCAAGTCCTGGGTATTACTACTAACCATACAGTCATGGTCAGTGTACCCCATACAGTCATGGTCAGTGTACCCCATACAGTCATGGTCAGTGTACCCCTCCGTTTCCTGCGTAAAGACTGACGAGAAAAAAGCATTCAGCATGGTTGCTTTTTCAGTGTCCTCTGTAACCATCCCCCCATCATCGTTAATTATGTGTGCAATATGCTCTGCCTTAGTTTTTTTGCTGTTGATATATTTAAAGAATTTCTTTGGGTTTTTTTTACTATCCTCCGCTATTTGTCTCTCAAAGTTGATTTTAGCCATCTTGATTTCTTGTTTACTTTTCTTATTTGCCTCCTTGTATTGCTGGAAGGTCGATACTGTGCCCTCTGATTTATACTTCTTGAAGGCCATTTTTTTTCCCCTAATAAGTTTTTTAACGCTACGGTTTAGCCAGCCAGGTTTGGCTTTGTCTCTTCTAAATTTATTTCCCATAGGAATGCACTGCAAGATGCCTTTGCTTAAGCCGATGAAGCCGATCCATGGGGCCGTTGACTGCAATTGCCGCCAGGCACCCGCGATCGCTCCCTGCTGAGAGAAAACGACAGTCTGCTGTTGTAAACGGTTGTAAGAGGTCTGCCAGGGGCACGAACCCCGCCCCCATTAGGCAGCGGGAGGCCGATCCACGGGGCCGGTGGACGCGATTGCCACCCGGCACCCGCGATCGCTCGCCATGGAGAGAGAACGACGATCTGCTGTTGTAAGCAGTCTGCCAGAGGAGCGCGCCCGCCCCCATTAGGCAGCGGGGGAGCCGATCCACGGCTGGGAGAGAATAATGGTCTGCTGTTGTAAACGGTTGTAAGCAGTCTGCCGGAGGAGCGCGCCCGCCCCCATTAGGCAGGGGGAAGCCAATCCACGGGACCGGTAGACGCGATTGCCGCCAGGCACCCGAGATCGCTCGCCATGGAGAGAGAATGACGGTCTGCTGTTGCAAGCAGTCTGCCGGAGGCACGCACACGCCCCAATTAGGCAGCGGGGAAGCCGTTGTGAACACAGCAGACTGTTGTTCTCTCTGAAATTAACACAGAGCGCCTGTGATCCTTTTATATAGAATCACAGGTCTCTGTGTTCATTTCACAAGTCCCTCCCCCATACAGTTAGAAAACACTCCCCTAGGCTCACACTTAACCCTTTGTTCACCCCTGGGTTAACCCCTTCCCTGCCAGTGTCATTATTACAGTAACAGTGCATATTTTTAGCACTGATTACTGTAGTAATGTTACTGGTCCCCCCAAAAGTGTCAAAAAATGTCAGTTGGGGGTCCGATCTGTCCGCCGCAATGTCGCAGTCCTGCTAAAAATTGCTGATCGCCGACATTACCAATCCAAATACGCTTATTGGGATTTTATTTTTTACCAAAAATATGTAGCAGAATACAAATTGGCCTAAAATGATGAAAAAAATTGTTTTTTTTTTTTTTTATGGGAATGTTATATAGCAGAAAGTGAAAAATATTGTTTTCATTTTCAGAATTGTTGCTCTTTTTTTTGTTTATAGCGCAAAAATTTTAAATCGCACAGAAAATCAAATACCACCAAAAGAAAGCTCTATTTGTGGGAAAAAAAAGGACATTAATTTTATTTGGGTACAGCGTGGCACGACCGTGCAATTGTCAATTAAAGTAACGCAGTGCCGAATAGTCTGGTCATTAAGGGGGCAAATCCTTTTGGTCCAGAAGTGGTTAAAGAGTCTCCACAGTGAGAGCGCATGCATTCTGACGGATAGATGGAGGACAGGTGACTGGAGGGAGCCCACTACTCAAAGGAGCAGGAACGCACTGAACACATTGCACAATGGCAGCAAAGGTGTCAGTGCATTGCCTGACCAATATAACAATAATACAAATATAATATATAACTGGTCTAAACAGCAAGGAGCACTGGAAGGGCAAACGCATGTCAGAAAAGCCCTCCAGTTAAGTATTACCAACTCTTCTACGATCAATTGCTACCCCACCTACAGGCGTAAGCTGCCCTTCCCTCTCAGGGCGGTTGCTTGCGCCCTAAAACTTTACATGCTCATATCACGATCCTCCCGAAACTTGCGAAATACCTGTCTTTATGTAGTAGCTTTCGACCAATTTCACTTCTGAACACTGACCTGAAGCTTTATGCTAAGGCCCTTGCAAATAGACTGCTTCCTTTGATGCCACAATGGATCTCGAAGGACCAGACTGGCTTTATCCCCGGGTCGGGAGGTAAGGGATAACTCCCTTCACAAGTTGTCGTTGATCTCCCATGCTAAACATAGCGCGGAACCTACCCTTTTGCTCTCTACCGACGCCGAAAAGGCATTCGACAGGGTGGATTGGGTCTTCCTTATGGAGACTCTGTCCTCCATGGGTATTGGCCCATGGATGCTGGACAGAATTAAAGCTTTGTATGATACACCAACGGCGCAAATACGGGTAAATGGAACACTAAGTGAACCTCTCATCCTTTATAATGGTACTCGTCAGGGTTGTCCCCTTTCCCCTCTTTTATTCGTCTTGTCCCTTGAACCCTTCCTTTCCACGATTAGGCTAAACCCTAACATTCATGGTATTAAAGTAGGCCAGTATGAACACAAATATGCTGCGTATGCGGGTGACGTGTTTTATGTTCAACAGCCCATGGTTACACTCCCTAATTTGATGTCAGAATTTATTTCATATGTCACTTTATCTAACTTTAAAATAAACCTAAAATTCTGGGGTATAGACAAAATTTACCCTATATGGCGGGGGTCCAATTTAGTCAGGGAGCTCTCGAAACGAGAAACTCACTGGATATACCTTACCAATTCTATGTTTCCCAATGGCCTCAATGTCGAACTAGATGTCAATTGCTACATTAGCAATTATTGATGTTGAGGGTTGCCATGCATATGAGGGACTAATGTTCCCATCTTTGCATAGAACAAGGTGTGGCTTGCTTTATTAATTTTTATATTTATTTAGTTTTAAGATTTGAATTTTATCAGCATGTATTGCAGTAGTCTGATTTGTTTTGGTACTGCACATATGCCTAAATTATATCTATATATATTTTATTTCTTTGGAGATCTCCATTTCTGATATGTAATTTGTGCTATTTATCCCCCTGAATATTGGGTGGGCACATATCCAATATGCACCCATAACTAATTATTCTTGGATGGTCTAAAGATCACCACCCACACTCAGGGTTAATACCACTGAGTTAAATATGAAATGGGTATAAGAATAAGATGTGGAGGTCTCTTATATTGTTTATGATTGTATAAGTATAATAATGTCATCTATTTATATGATGTACTGTATGTTTATTTACTTTTGCTTCGTTTAGATGTTGCTTTAAGGGACAATAGACGTCCTGTGGCTAATGTGCGATCATTGTGGGGTTATATAATCTATTTTACCCCCGTAATGTGCACCAGACTTTCTTCTAACTGCAAATTATGGCCGTTGTAAGGAGGAAGATCATCGGCCTCACGTGGGTCCCCTAATAATGATGTGAATGTATTCATAAACATTTACTGTCAAGCGATCAATGTAACATATCGGGGATCTCCGGTGAACCCTGTCTGCTTCCCCTGGCCGGCTGTCATTGCGTTGTGAGAAGTTGGTGGTAAGAGTTAAGCGGCTGGAGAGGAGGGAGATAAGTAGTGGTGTCCGGGCTGCGTGCCCACGCCCTCTGTTGAAGTTTGATGACGAAACGCGTCAGGGCGTGAACACGTGGTCACCCCGGCAACCAGACGCAGAGCGGCTGATACGAATGTCTCCGAGATCCCCCGGACGCTGACGAGCGAGGGACGGTGAGATTCTCGGCGGCCCAGCTGCCGTCTTATTTTGCCTGCTATACATTGTTTTGAGCCTTTTGATTTGAATTGTGTGAGTGTATAGGGAAGAGGTTTGGGGGTTTTGTGCCAATAAAGTTTTTTGGACTACTGCCCTATGAGCCCTCTCTCTTTATATGCTCCCTCATGTCCTTGTTGGAAGTGTATGCCGCCACTGGTTAAGGTTTATTTATGCATATAAGCCGGAGTCTGGAGACAACAGTTCCAGTGGAGGTTTGAGCACGCATTCCTGGCGGAGATCCATCCTGAGCAAGGATTCATTCTAAAGGCACATATTATTATACATTTGGTGAGTGAGCACTACCTAAGGGGGGTCACGTGGTGCGGTGAAAGCTTTGTGTTCCCAACTTCACTTCGTGGTGTTTGGCCATCCCACCCTTTGGACTTTTGTGGACTTACCTGTGTATATTCCTGTGTGGGTTTATACCATCATTTCAGCGCTGCTTATGTGTTGGACTTTCCTGTTTTGATTGACACTGGAGGAGATATGAACATTAGTTTGTTTGAGTTTAAAATAAATCTGTCTAAATCTGAGATCCTCCCAGACTTGTTGTATCTTTAGAACCATCTTTCCCTTTTGTTTGGCAAAAGCGTTCTATACAGTACCTGGGAATACGTCTCACTGCCTGCCCCCGTCGTCTCTTTTGGGAAAATTAAAAACCCTTGGTGAATACTATTCGTGCGGATTTGGGAAGGTGGACCCCCCCCCCCCCCCCTGGCCCGCTCATGGTCGGGTAGAATTAATGTTATTAAAATGAACGTTCTGCCGAGACTCTTATGTATGTTTCAAATGATACCTTTCCTGGTCCCTCCGGGTTTCTTTAAAACACTGACAGCTTTGGTTTGTAAGTATGTTTGGCAATGCAGATGCCCTCGTATTGCCCTCCGCCAGCTGGTTATGCCTCGTACACACGCAACGATTGTTGGCCGACCGATCGGCCGTCTTTTGTCCAGTGTTGTTGTGTTGGTTGAAATGTGCTCTAGACTGCACACAAATTTTCTCGGCCAACAAAAACCAACTTCAGAAGTGATGTCATGTGCTGGTTAACTTTCCGTGTGTTTTTTCTTCTCTGAGCATGCCCAGTCTTGGTCATCTGATTTTTGTCTGCCGAAATCTGTACTGACTGATGGGAAATCGACCGTTCTGTTGACGGCCAACAAAAATTTTATAGCATGCACACCAGATTTTGTTCGGCCGAAAAGTCGCAGTCGGTTGTCGGAAGCATCATAGTAACAAGCCGAAAATCAGCGGATCGGACGGTGGCCGAAAATTCACGGCCAACAATCGTTGCGTGTGTACGAGGCATTAGACCTAAAACTGAAGGGGGCTTGGCCTTTCCGGACTTCAAAAAATATTATGATGCATCAGTGCTCCTTCGTGTACTGGATTGGAAACACCATGGGAATACTAAACTCTGGATCCAGCTAGAATCATATTTGCACCATACCACCTTATATCCGCAAGTGTGGATACCACGCCAACATATATCACACTCTGTGGATACCTCCCCCCTAACCACCTCCACTTTGGCCATATGAGATTCTGTACACAGACGCAATCAATGGTGCTACAACTCTCCCTTGATGCCTTTGCTGGGCCACTCTTACTTTCTGCCAGGAAGCATGGACTCTGCGTTCGGTAAATGGCTTCCTTTTTCCCCACCTCTGCTTCATCATATTATTTCGGCTTCGGTAATTCTGCCCCTCTCTGACCTGCTCCCTGATTCACCAGCCACCCCGATGATCCATTGGCAATATCGACAACTATCCGGATTTGTGCACGCTTTACCCAAGCCTATTTGCTTATTTGCGGATCTGAATTGGTATTAGCAATGTCACAAATTCCTAAGGCTCGGTTTCCACTAGTGCGACTTGCGGTGCGACTTGACACATGTCAAGTCGCATGACAAGTCAAAACCCATTGTTTTCAATATGGACCGTTTCCACTGCTGCGACTCAAGACGCAGCGTCTTCAAAATTGCTTCTTGCACTACTTTGGGCCGACTTTAGTGCGATATGTCCCTCATAGAAGGTAATGTAAGTCGCAACGAAGTCGCAGTACACGGTTTTGAACGCGACTTTGTCTCGACTTCGTTGCGATTTGCACGGAAGTTTACAGTAAATTTTTTTTATTGTTATGTTCCGCCCCAAATCACATGATCTCTGCACCTCCCAAGAACATCACTTCCCATAGTTAGCAGAGGAGAGGAGAGTGTTATATACAGCAAGCATGCCAAGATCCAGGAAGAATAAAAGAACATCTCATGATAATGAGGAGATCATTCGTCTGGTCAGAGCTCGCCCCTCAATATACGACACCCGAGACCCCTTATATAAGGACCATGTGAGGAAGGAGAGAGCATGGCTGGAGATTGCAAGGATCTATTTTGAAAATTGGGACTGTCTTACAAGTACAGAACGGACTGAAAAATGTAAGTGTTTCATATATGCAATTTATCACATTGCTGCTTGCCCCCATATGTACAGTACAGTACCGTTATTTTCTTTTTTTCAGTGCACTCCTTACAAACCAGATGGAGAAGCATAAAGGACTGCTATAACCGCTATCTCAGAAAATTACGAGAAGCAAGGAGTGGTTCTGGGTCCTCCAGAATTGTCCCTTATGCGCATGCCCAGGAGCTGGAATTTTTAAGGCCGGTGTTGGAGATGCGAGAGTAAGTTGTCAGCATTTTTTTAGATACTGTAGTTGACATATAAAATATATTAATATTCCTAAAATTTTAAATGTATTCATTATATTTCAGAACCCAAGCAAGCTGGCAAGACTCCTCACTTGGTTCTGAACAGCAGGAGGGGTCACAGGAGGCGGCAGCGGAGGAGGAGGAGGAGGAGGGATGCCAAGACCCTGGTGACCCTGACCCTGATGGTGAGGAATCAGAGGGAGTAATGTCAAGACCATTGTCCATTATTGATTCTCCTGCTGCGGTGGAGGCTGAACCAGGGCCTAGTACAGAACAAAGGCCTTCACGAAGATCTTCCTCAAGGTCTTCATCAAGGGTGAATCCTAGGGGTGGTAAACCCATGGAGGAGGTTCTGAAGGTGGTGAAGGAAATGAACACACACATGAAGGAAAGCATGTGTGATGACACTGCTTTCATGACCGTGCTGTTGGGTATGTGCAAGCAGGTCCCCCCTGAGAAAAAGTATGCACTAAGGATGGCTCTCATGTCAACCGCCCAATCTTTTGTGGTTGGGGAGGCAAGCTCTACAGCATGTATGGAAACCCCCCCCCCACCACACATATCCCCCCAATTACCAGTACCCACCACCACCACCACCACCACCAAGTTCACAGTATGGGCACCAAGTTAATCGCCCATACTACGATGAGTATGGCAACATGCCGAATATCTCCAGGCCCCGCATGTTGCACCCAATACCGCCCCCTATTGCCTCCACCCTTGGCACACCAAGACCTTACCAACCTGCTCCCATGCAGGTTACGCCTTTCCCGGAAAGGCAATACCGTCAGGGATCTGCAAGTGATTACCCAAGCCCATCTGGCCCATCAAATATTTCTCATTCTGGGTCAACTGAATCTCCAATTATATACCAGGAATTGTAATTTTTTTTGTTTTTGGTGTTGTTAACATTTTACCTGTTAATTTATTTTTTCATTGTTTTGGTGCTGGTATCTCCAAAACATTGGTGATGTTGTTATAAAAAGTTTATTTTTTTCTAAATTTTGAAAAAAAAAAAAAAAAAAAAAATTACCTTGTTACTCTACTCTGTGGTTTTTGTTTGGATTATTTTTGCTTCTATAGTACTGTCAATAATGTGTGTATGCTATATAATTATATCTACAGTAGAAAACAGCAAAACAGAAGGTTAAGCAATGTATTTTTATTATAGCTAGAACTGGAACAATATGCAGACTTTGGTTATAATTGCACAGAAATATAAGGAAAACATAACAGAATTTTATTCAAAATTGGACTGTGTTGGAACGTGTGATACATTATGAAATAGCGTCCAGCTGCCAGGGGACAGAACCAGCAGCAGACATGAAAAAGGATGTGAATCCCTCACGCACAGTAGCACCATTGCTTGTGCCCCTACTGGCACTCAAACTTGCACCCTCCATGTCATTCATGCCACAATCTTCATGATTGTACCCATCACGAAGTGCAACATAGTTGTGAAGAACACATGCTGCTTTGACTGCACATATTGCATTATCCATTTTTAAATTGATAGATGTGTGCAGGAACCTCCACTTGTTAGCTAAAATTCCAAAGGCGCATTCAACAACTCGTCTTGCCCTGGTTAAGCGGTAGTTGAAAACTCTTTTTTCCACAGTCAGAGACCGATTTGAATAGGGCCTTAAGAGATGATGACTGAGAGCGAAAGCCTCATCTCCAACAAAAACAAATGGCTGTGGTGGTCCGTTTGTCCCTGGTAGTGGACAGTCCGGTGGCAGCTGAAGTCCATCTTCCCTCAACATTCTTCCGAATGTGGATCTCGCAAATATGCTCGAGTCTGAGCTGCTTCCATACGAACCTATGTCTACATAGCTAAAACAGTATTTGGCATCAGCCACTGCTAGTAAGACAAAAGAAAAGTATTTTTTGTAGTTGAAGAATTTACTTCCACTGCCAATGGGCTTCAATATTCTAATGTGTTTTCCGTCAATTGCACCAACACAATTTGGAAAATTGCAGTGGTCCCAGAAATATTCTGCTATCTTGCACCAGTCTTCTGTAGTGGGTTTCTTCAGGACCAAATCCTTAAGAACATTCCAGATGGCTCTGCAGGTATCATGGATAATATAGCTGGCAGTAGTTTTGCCAACCAAGAACTCATAATGTAAACTTGTAAAGGAATGTCCAGTTGCCAGGTACCTAAAAATAAAAAAATAATGTTAGAATGATGCATAAACTGGCTTGGACGAAGGTACCTGAGGAAATGAAGGAAGAAGATAGGCAGGAGAAAGACACTGTTGAAAAAAACATGGCAAACATAATCACAACCACTACTACATATATGTTACATGATAATTACATGATAATGTGTCTCTCCAAATGCCTCAGGAGGTAAGTAGGTTGGAAAATTTACCTCAATGTGATAATCAGTCTTTCTATGGGCGGAATACTCCTTCTGAATCTAGTGTTTTGTCTCTCTAGATGTGTGGAGAGCAGAGCCAACAATTCATCAAAACTGTAAAAAAAAAACATATATGGCATTTATCAACATTATCCATGTAAAAAATAACATACATAGAGACATATTTGTTAAAGAGTTGACATGAACATATGTTCTGACCTTTTAATTGACATCCGTGTGTAATTAAAGAATTTGTCTTCATGAGCACGGAGGTCATGATAAAGGATCCTGAACTGGCCTCTCTCTTCCCTTTGGGAGATGACAGGATGGATCCAGAAGCGATGCCTTCTCCTTCTCCGGTCCTCTTCTTCCTCATCAATAACAGCTGCTACAGCAGCCATAATTACTGCTGCTCCAACATACTGCATAGCCAACATGTTTCCTGCAACATACACTACTATTCCAAAACAGGAAATTACATCACTAGCAGGAAAAGGAATCTTTTATGTGCAAGTCGCATACATCAAAGTCGCAACAAGTCGTAGCCGCAACAAGTCGTTGTAAATTCGTACACAAGTCGCGCGTTTATCAAAGTACAAAGTCGCTATTGAAGACGCGCGACTTTGAAGTCGCACTAGTGGAAACCCAGCCTAAAGGTGGTCTATCCCTCATGTACAAAGCATTAATAAAGATGGAGATCACCACGGATAGTCCTTTTCTATCAAAATGGGAACATGACCTTACCTGCTCTTTAACGGATCACCAACACAAACCGATACAAACTGCTGTCCAGATGGCACTACTCCCCCAACCAGTTGCAGTGAATGTTCCCAGACTACTCTGCTCCTTGCTGGAGAGGTTGTGGAGAAAATGCCTCCCATGCTCATATGTGGTGGTCTTGTCCACTTCTACGCCCATATTGGTCCTCTGTTTTGCACTGGATCAACTTCATCCAGGGCTCTGCGGTTCCCGGACGACCCCTGGGTGGTTTTGTTTTATTGTTCAGGTGAGCCAGTAGGCAGACATGGGAGTAAGTCACACATGTGCAAGTCACAAGCAAGTCTCAAGTCTTAACCTTCAAGTCTCAAGCAAGTCCCAAGTTACTGTGGCGAAAAGCAAGCAAGTCAAGTCGAATCCCTGCTAGAAGTCAAGCAAGTCAAGTCAAGTCATTTATTTGGTCAAGTCACAAATCAAGTCAAAATATTGCTTTAACAGATCTTGAGAAAATGCAAATATTTAATAACTTCAAAAATTCATTTCGAGTCATATGTCTCAAGTCAAAGTCAAGTCTCAAGTCATGAATACCAAGTCAAAGTCAAGTCGAGTCTTTAATTAATTTTAGTCAAGCAAGTCTCAAGTCCTCCAACTGGTGACTTAAGTCTGACTTAAGTCAAGTCAGTGACTCAAGTCCCCCACCTCTGCCAGTAGTTCAAATGTGGTTAGAACGAGTCGCACATATAGCCCGCATGGAGGATCTTTCCCTAACCTTGAAAGATCAAGCTCATATCTACTCAAAAAGAGTGGCCTGCTGGCTCGCCTTCATATGTTCCTCGAAGTATACTGAAATGATGTTCCCTAACATTGATATTCCCACTTAATTTTGGACTTACTGTGTTATTTTACAGATGAAATTTTTTATGGATGTTGGTTATGTTGCTCTATGACCATTGCAGAGCTCCCCGGATGGTATCCCCCCTCCCCCCCCCATTTTATTTCCCTACTTCCTCCCCCGCTTTTCCCCTTTTTTCTTTCTCATCTCTGTTTCTCTTTCTTTTCCATTTTTCTGCCTTTCTTTTTCTATATTCTTGTTTTTTTGTTTTTTTCCTAAACTCAGGTGACATGGTCATATATGAGTTTACCTTATTAGTAACTTTGATGTACATCGCATACCCTAGATATGGTTGCTCAAGTTTTCATTTTAACATTGATACCCGTTCACATAGTGCCGGGTTTGTACTTTGTACTATTTTTTCTGTTTTTCTTTTTCCTTAAAAAATGTTTTCAATAAACAGTTATTAAATAAAAAAAAAAACATAAAAAAAAATCCCTTCAGTCACTTGTCCTCCATCTGTCCATCAGAATACATGTGCTCCCACTGTGGAGACTCTTTAACCTCCCTGGCGGTCTGATTATGTCAGGATTTCTGTGCTAAAAGCGGTACATTGTTTTACATAGAAATCTGTTGTTTTACATTTTAAAACTCACCTTCCCCTGCGATCCCCCGCTGTCCTCCCCCTGCCGTCCTCCCCCCACCGTTCCTACCGCCGTCCTCCCCCGCCGTCCTCCCACTGTCCTCCCCTGCTGTCCCCCCGCCGTCCTCCTGCCATTCTCCCCCGCCGTCCTCCCCCGCCGTCCTCCCACTGTCCTCCCCCGCTGTCCTCCCCCGCTGTCCTCCCCGGCTGTCCTCCCGCCATTCTCCCCTGCCGTCCTAGTCATTAGGTGCGGAAAGTAAGGACAGCGACGATTCTGATGTCTCTTTCTGGCACATCGCTCTGTTGGAAATTCGGAAGAATCATTTGATATACTTCCCAAATTCCACAAGCGATGTGCCAGAAAGAGACATCAGAATCGCCATAAATAAGAGAAGGTTCTCCATAGTGTAGTAAATTTTAATATAGCTTTATTATATAAAAATATATTGCACTTACAGTTATGCAATGCAATGAGGGGTTAAGTATAGATTCCAGGAGGACCATCATGGCGGTGATAATACTTCCGTGGGTGTAGGAGGATCAATATGGAGTCCGACTCACTTCCGGTCTACGCCGAATGATCATCCTTCAATAAGAGGTGGATGGGTGGAATAGGTGGAGTCAGGGGCGTAACTACAGGGGTTGCAATTGCAACCGGGCCCCATGCTCAAGGGGCCTTGTGCAGCTCCCCTGTACACCTGAAAAGGAGGGGCGGCGGGGGCAGCATGTAGAGAAATCACTGTCCTCCTTTTTCTTCCTGTAGCTGCAGGAGGAAAATGGAGGAGATTGGTTCCTCTGTATGCTGCCGCCACCACTCCTCCTATCCAGTTCACTTGTGTTCTGCTGTCTCTGGGCCCCTGTGTGCTCCCTTGGTCCCCCCCCCCCCCACTGTGCTCCCTTCCCTCTCCTGCCGGCTGCTGCAGGGGATGTGTCACAATAGAGAACCAGGAAGGGGTCGGTAAATATGTAATTTACCAGCTCCTTCCTTTTCTGAATGGACAGAGTCATAGTCAGTGACATTGTAAAAAAATAAAATAGAATGATAAAAAAATAATACAATTAAAATACCAAAAAATAAAAACTACTGACACCAGTGGGTGAACTTCCAGGATCGTAAAGGTCAAACTTGTGACTGGGCCCTGGCATTCCACCACCGTGGGGGGGGCCAAGATGGCAGGAAGGGGGCCCACTGCAGAACTTGTGAAAGGGTCCCATTGCGGGACCGTAATAAAGAGCCCCACAACGAGAGCAAGGGGCCCCAGAATCAGTAGGAAGAGCCCCAGACTTGAAGGAAAGGGCCCCGGCCAGGGGTCCGGGGGGCCCTTCGTGGTTTTTTGCACCGGGGCCCTGAAGGTTCTACTTACGCCTCTGGGTGGAGTTTTAGCGTATAAATAGCTTCCGTACGGATGACGCAACAACTTCAGAAGACGCCCAGTAGGAGGGGCGAAACGCATCAAGCCGTTGCCCGTATGTCCGTCTGACGTCACTTCCGGTGAATAATAATAAAGCTACATTAAAATTTACTACACTATGGAGAACCTTCTCTTCTTCATGGCCATTCCCAATGGGAAAAATTGAGGCAAAGATCCCGGAATCCAGGAGTTACGCTACCCTTGCAGGATCACTGTGTGCGCGCTCACCCACTGCCTATCCGGAGTCCACCTACAGAGGATCCCTGACCAGTTAGGGGCATTTTGACCTACGAGGGCTCTTTCTCTGTTGATCCGGTGAGTGAGGGACTAAGAGGGGATCACGCAGTGAAAGCACCTGGCACTGAGCACTATTGTTGTGTGCACAAAGCCTTTGTGTGGAACTGTCGTTAGCACACTTTGACAGCACTGAGCACTTTGGATTTTTTTGCACAAGATCTTTGTAGGACAGTTGTTATCAATAATATTTTTTGCTACTATTACATTGATTAATTGCCACTTTATATGGTATACATTTATTATTGGTTTAATATTGGCACTTAATTGAAGATATTTATTATCCACTACTGGTATTAATATTTGGCACTTTACATAGAGAGAATTTTTTGCAAAATTTTATGATTGCACTTTATAGATTTATTTATGATTGCATTATTTATATAATTTTTGTTCACAAAAATTAGATATTTATTTAGGTGAATGGAAATTCACCAGTAATAGAGTCACACTTTTTATAGAGCACATTTTTGCATTATTATTTATTGAGCAGCGCTGATACACATACTGTATATTAATTAAGACAACAGATTGGCCTAAACTGATAAAAAAAATTTTGATTTTTTTTTTTACATTTTTTTTTCTAAATTGGGAATGTTTTATAGCAGAAAGTAAAAATATTGTGTTTTTTTTTTTTTCAAAAGTGTTGCTGTTTTTTGTTTATAGCGCAAAATCTAAAAAAAACGCAGAGGTGATCAAATACCACCAAAAGAAAGCTCTATTTGTGGGGGAAAAAAAGGCATCAATTGCATGGTATCAGGACAATATCCCCCCAGACAATGTCCCCCGGACAATATCCCCCCGGACAATATCCCCCCAGACAATGTCCCCCGGACAATATCCCCCCGGACAATATCCCCCCAGACAATGTCCCCCGGACAATATCCCCCCGGGACAACATCCCTCGGGCAATATCCCCGGGACATAGGGTTAGGGTTAGAGGGTTAGGGTTAGGGTTAGAGGGGGGATATTGTTTAGGGGGATATTGTCCAGGGAGGATATTGTCCGGGGGGAATGTTGTCCCGGGGGGAATGTTGTCCCGGGGGGATATTGTCCAGGGGGATATTGTCCGGGGGGATATTGTCCGGGGGGATATTGTCCGGGGGGAATGTTGTCCAGGGGGATATTGTCCGGGGGGATATTGTCCGGGGGGATATTGTCCGGGGGGATATTGTCCGGGGGGATGTTGTCCCGGGGGGATGTTGTCCCGGGGGGATGTTGTCCCGAGGGGATGTTGTCCCGGGGGGATGTTGTCCAGGGGGATATTGTCCGGGGGGATATTGTCCGGGGGGATGTTGTCCCGGGGGGATGTTGTCCCGGGGGGATGTTGTCCCGGGGGGATGTTGTCCAGGGGGATATTGTCCAGGGGGATATTGTCCGGGGGGATATTGTCCAGGGGGATATTGTCCAGGGGGATATTGTCCGGGGGGGGGAATATTGTCCTAGAATCCAATTTGGGTTTGGGTACAGCGTTGCACGGCCGCGCAATTTTTCGTTAAAGTAACGCAGTGCTGAATCGCAAAAAATTGCCTGGTCATTAAGTAAGTAAAACCTTCCAGAGCTGAAGTGGTTAAGCAGCCCCTTTCTTTTCTGAAAGAACGCAGTGAGTGATCTTTATCGATCGCTCCTGTCTTCATTCTTAACTGAAGCATAGTAAACTATGTTTACTGCAGGCTGCATAAACCGGACTGGGCAATCTCTGTCCTCAGTTTCTTTCTCTGTCTCAAAAGTGAGACATCAGGGGTCTGGTTTAGACCCTGATATTTCACCTAAATCCCATAATGGGGGCTCTTAAAACAAAAACAAAATTGTAAAAAAGTAATAAAAAATAATATTGTAAAAAAAATAAATAAATAAAATAAAAATAAAAAACTACTGACATTGCCCACTGCCCTACTGACACCAATCTTTTCTCTACTGACACCATCCACTGCTTTGCTGATATACACGCATGCGTGTTTGTGCTCTGGGGTTCACACCCTAATGCAGTGAGGGTGAACCTTGGCATCCCAGATGTTTTCGAACCACATTTCCCATGATGCTCATGACCTCTGCGGTGTAGTTGAGCATCATAGGAAATGTAGTTCCAAAACATCTGGGGTGCCAAGGTTCGCCATTACTGGTCTAATGCAATAGGCTGCGCACACCAATGCTAACAAATATAAGGGGTTAGAAGAATTGAGAGAGAGGTTATTGCCTATGTTGCAAGATAATGTCATCTAAAAGATCATAAATAAAGGTGTTCAGGTTGGGTTTTCAGATAATATACGCTCCTTTCACATGTGCCCTTGGCTTATATAACATATCCCAGGATGCACTACTGCCTGTGCCAACCCTCTGGGACAGTCACAAAGCCTGGGTGTCACTGGCTGGGTTTCCTCCACTGTCCAACATGCTCCCCTATTGGACACAGCGGGGACACTCCCTGACACCAAGTTAATCACACATGGACACATGTAACATGCAGAACTACCGATCTGGCTCCTCTGATAAGCAGATGGAACAAACTATAGTTTACCTACCAGCACCTACCTAGGAGGGCGCTACATTTGATATTGTATTTGGTCTGTAGTTGCTGAAAGGAAAGAAGTATGGAGTTTTGGTATAGGTGTCCCAAACTAAATGTTTTCATGTTGTTTATACAACTAGAGCTTTTTTTTGTTTTTGATAGCATTTAACCGCTTGCCGACCAGTCACTGGGACTGTACTGCGGCAAAGTTGCTCGATTCAGTCCAGCGACGTAGACCTACGTCGCTGGACTCCACCCCTTCTGGGCGGCGCTCGCGCGCCGCCGGAGGCTCGCTCCCGCTGTATTCAGTCACAGCGGGAGTCGGGCCAGGGGAGGAGCAGCGGCGATCACCGCCGCTCTTCCCCGATCGTCGGGGAATCAAGTCTGGAGATCCGCCCGCTTGTGTAAACAAAGCGGGCGGATCTCCTAAGTGACAGGCAGGGTCAGATTGCAGGGTTCAGCATAGCTGAACATGCAATCTGTCCCTCTGTCACTCAGTCACCTCCCCCCACACATGTCAGTAAGCACCAGGCTTACATTAACCCCTCCCTCTCCAATAAAATTAACCCCTTCCCTGCCAGTGTCATTTTTACAGTAACAGTGCATATATATAGCACTGATTACTGCAGTAATGTCACTGGTAACCCCAAAAGTGTCAAAAATGTCAGTCAAGGGTCCGATCTGTCCGCCGCAATGTCGCAGTCCCGCAAAAAAAAAAAAAAAAAAAAATCGCAGATCGCCACCATTACTCGTTAAAAAAAAAACACCAAAAATGACAGAAATCTTTCCCTTAGTTAGTAAACGCAATAACGTTTGCGCAAATCAATCAAAATACGCTTATTGTGATTTTTTTTTTTACCAAACATATGTAGCAGAAAACAAATTGGCCAAAAATTAAAAAAAAATTAGATTTTTACATTTTTTTTTGGGGGGGAATTTCATATAAAAAAATGTGAAAAATATTGTTATTTTTTCAAAATTTACGCTTTTTTTGTTTGTAGCGCAAAAAGTAAAAATCGCACAGGTGATCAAATACCACCAAAAGAAAAAAGGACGTAAATTTCGTTTGGGTACGGCGTTGCATGACCGCGCAATTGTCAGTTAAAGTCGCACAGTGCTGAATCGCAAAAAGTGGCCTGGACATAAGACAGCAAAATCCTCCAGTGGTAAAGTGGTTAATCACCACTGGGTTTTCTATTTTTTGCTAAAAAAAAATACACTTTTTTCTTTGTTTCAGTTATAATATCTTGCAAATAAATAATTGTTCTTCATTAATTTAGCCCAAAATGTATTCTGTTACATTTCTTTGGTGAAAATAACCCAAAACAGTGTATATCATTTAGTCTGTAGGAAAGCTATAGAGTTCACAAACTATGGGATATACTGTACACTGCTCAAAACAATTAAAGGGACACTTTTTAATCAGAGTATAGCATTAAGTCAATTAAACTCCTGGGATATTAACCTGGTCAGTTAAGTAGCAGAGGGGGTTGTTATTCAGTTTCAGCTGCTTTGGTGTTAATGAAATTAGCAACAGAGTGCACTAGATGGGCAACAAAGAGACAACATCCAAAACAGGAATGGTTTTACAGGTGGAGGCCACCGGCCTTTTATTCCCTGCTCGTCTTTTCTGACTTTTTTTCACTCATTTTGCATTTGGCTGGGGTCAGTGTCACTACTGGTAGCATGAGGCCATACCTGGACCCTATAGAGGGGGTCAGTGTCACTACTGGTAGTATGAGGCCATACCTGGACCCTATAGAGGGGGTCAGTGTCACTACTGGTAGTATGAGGCCATACCTGGACCCTATAGAGGGGGTCAGTGTCACTACTGGTAGCATGAGGCCATACCTGGACCCTATAGAGGTTGCACAGGCAGTCCAACTCCTCCAGGATGCCATTGCCAGAAGGTTTGCTGTGTCTTCCAGCACAGTCTCAGGAGCATGGAGGAGATTCCAGGAGACCGGCAGTTACTCTAGGAGAGCTGCAGAGGGCTGTAGAAGGTCCTTAACCCATCAGCAGGACCGGTATCTGCTCCTTTGTGCAAGGAGGAACAGGATGAGGACTGCCAGAGCCCTACAAAATGACCTCCAGCAGGCCACTGGTGTGAATGTCTCTGACCAAACAATCAGAAACAGACTTCATGAGGGTGGCCTGAGGGCCCGACGTCCTCTAGTGGGCCCTGTGCTCACTGCCCGGCACTGTGGAGCTTGATTGGCATTTGCCATTAAACCCCTGAATTGGCAGGTCTGCCACTGGCACCCTGTGCTCTTCACAGATGAGAGAAGGTTCACCCTGAGCACATGTGACAGACATGAAAGAGTCTGGAGAAGCCGTGGAGAACGTTATGCTGCCTGTAACATCGTTCAGCATGACCAGTTTGGTGGTGGGTCAGTGATGGTCTGGGGGGGCAAATCCATGGAGGGACGGACAGATCTCTACAGAATAGACAATGACACCCTGACTGCCATTAGGTATTGGGATGAAATCCTTGGACCCATTGTCAGACCCTACGATGGTGCGGTGAGTCCTGGGTTCCTCCTGGTGCACGACAATTCCTGGCCTCATGTGGTGAGAGTATGCAGCCAGTTCCTGGAGGATGAAGGAATTGATACCATTGAATGGCCCCCACACTCGCCTGACCTAAATCCAAAAGAACACCTCTAGGACATTATGTTTCGGTCCATCCGACACCGTCAGGTTGCACCTCAGTCTGTTCAGGAGCTCAGTGATGCCCAGGTCCAGATCTGGGAGGAAATACCCCAGGACACTATCCGTCGTCTCATAAGCAGCATGCCCCAATGTTGTCAGGCTTGCATACAAGCACGTGGGAGCCATAGAAACTACTGAGGACCATTCTGAGTTGCTGCAATGAAATTTTCGCAAAATGGACTCGCCGGCTGCATCATTTTTTCACTTTGATTTTCACGGGGGTCTTTAAATTCAGCCCTCTGTAGGGTGATAATTTTCATTTTCATCAAACGATGTGGCATCCTTTTGTTCCTAACACATTACCCAGTCCATACCAGTATAGATCCTAACACATTACCCAGTCCATACCAGTATAGACCCTAACACATTACCCAGTCCATACCAGTATATATACCTAACACATTACCCAGTCCATACCAGTATAGATCCTAACACATTACCCAGTCCATACCAGTATATATCCTAACACATTACCCAGTCCATACCAGTATAGATCCTAACACATTACCCAGTCCATACCAGTATAGATCCTAACACATTACCCAGTCCATACCAGTATAGATACTAACACATTACCCAGTCCATACCAGTATAAATCCTAACACATTACCCAGTCCATACCAGTATAGATCCTAACACATTACCCAGTCCATACCAGTATAGATCCTAACACATTACCCAGTCCATACCAGTATAGATCCTAACACATTACCCAGTCCATACCAGTATAGATCCTAACACATTACCCAGTTCATACCAGTATAGATCCTAACACATTACCCAGTTCACACCAGTATAGATCCGAACACATTACCTAGTTCACACCAGTATAGATCCGAACACATTACCCAGTTCATACCAGTATAGATCCTAACACATTACCCAGTCCATACCAGTATAGATCCTAACACATTACCCAGTTCATACCAGTATAGATCCTAACACATTACCCAGTCCATACCAGTATAGATCCTAACACATTACCCAGTCCATACCAGAATAGATCCTAACACAATACCCAGTCCATACCAGTATAGATTTCCAGCATGAGATTTTTCCCCATTGAGATCTGATGTGTTTTCAAAGTGTTCCTTTCAGGTTTTTTGAGCAGTGTATATCTGAAGATTGATGAATTCTGATGTCCTGATGTACTGACAGCCTCATTTCTCATTTCTTGAGGCCCGAAAATTTGATGACAGTACAAATATCCCACCAATGACCCCTTTTTGGAAAACAGACAGTCCAAGGTATTTAGTAAGAGGCATGGTGAGTTTTTTGAAGTTGTCATTTTTTATCTTAATTCTTTGGAAAATGAAGACATTTATAAAAAAAATGTTCAGAGTGTTTTTTTTTTTTTTTTGCATACTGTCACCGTAGTGCAGCACAGCGTCATCATATAACTGCAGTGGCAGTGATCAGGGACACTGTTTTTTATTTTTTTATTACAATTTGTTCTTTTTTTACAATTTTTTTTTAACACACTGGGGTTTATTAATTAAAGCTGGAGAGTGCAAAATCAGCCTCACTGCTGCAAAGACACCAATTAGCTTCCAGAATTTATTGCCAAAGCTTATTTGAACAAACTGGGGTTAGAAGCTGATTGGCTACCAGATTCTGAGTGCTCCAGTTTTAGTATGTCTACCCTACTGTCAGGTCACCTGTGGCCAGGTGACAACTGCACCCTGTTGGAGGCAGGGGTGCAGCGCAAGGTAGTGAACCCGATAGCTGACTGCTGCGGATGGAACGAAACGTGAGCCCAAGATTCCCCAGGGTGCAGAGTCTAAGACCCAGCAGGTGTTCACCAGAGCCTCTAGTGGTGAGAATAGTCTTGGCTGCAGCTGGGCCGAGGTTGCGGCCCCTGGGGTCCCCCGGGTCACGCTCCGTAGGGAGAGAAGGGAAGCAGCCACTCAGGACACACGGAATGGTGATGGGTAAGCCGAGGTCGGGGTAACAGGCAGACGAGGGTAACCAAGGGACAGGCCAAAGGTCAGGGTAACAGGCAAACAGGAATAGTCAGAGACAAGCCAAAGTCGGTACACAGAAAGGTAGATCAAGCACACGGCAAACAGGAAACAAACACTGTTGAACAGCAAAGCAGACCTGCAGTGCACTGGTTAATATAGACTTCCTGTGATGACCTGGGTGGAGCTGAACAGGAAGGAGAGATGATAAAAAGGAACCAGAAGTGAAGTCCGGCCTCTAATACAGACATGAAGGGACAGGTAAGCTGCCAAACACTTTTGCAAGTCCATGACACCCACTGTGACCAGAGCAATACTGTATATTGTTACCATGTTTTACAACTTGATTTATTATGTTCTTTGGAAACCCCGATAAAGTATGTTTTATCTTGAACCCTCATAAACAATTTTTTTGCCTATAAAGTCCCACTTTTGTTTGGTTTGAGGACCCAAGAAACTTTTTATATTTTGTTACCATAGTAACATTTTACTACTGGGAAAGTGATCAGGATTTTTTTTTCTTTTACGCTTTGTTTGCTCATAACAGTAAATTACATTGTTATAAGCAAGCGTTTTACAGAATGAAACTGATTCATTCAGCTGGTTTTGTTGTTATTACCTGTGATTGATCAAAACTAATCACATGGTACAGATGGGCTGTGATTGGCCCTTTCTGTACCATGTGATCAAATTGACCATTCACAGCTAGCAACACAATTGTACCACAATGGATGGCATGAATCAAAGCCATCCATTAAGTTCAACTGTCATGTGACCTGTTATGATTGTTTACAGTGGTCACATGGTATCAGCAGTGGGCCGGTACACTGATCAGTCATCCGCTCTGTCCGGTAGACATGGCCTGTGACAGATTGCGCCGCTGCGCGGCACTTTTTGACAGGATGTTGTATGACGTCCAATCAGGATCTGAAAGTCACCGCATGGCCGTCATTGTGCTATACGCTAGACAGGAAGTGGTTAAGGATTATACTAATGACACTGGCAGGGAAGGGGTTAACATTAGGGGCGATTAAAGGGTTAAGTGTGCTCCTAGGGGGTGCTTTAAAACTGTGTGGGGGATGTTCTGACTGGATGAAGACAGAGATCTATGTTTCAGCTTAGCAGGAACACAAGATCTCCATCTTCTTCCCTGTCAGAACGGCGATCTGCCTTTTTACACGCGTGCCGCCGGAATCACATGCACTACAGTCATGTAATACTACGTGTCTGGACTAAGGGGAGCCGCTCTGCCGCAGTAACATTACTGTCGGCAAGCGGTTAATGTCTAAACCACTGGCAACAAAAGTGAGTACACCCCTAAGTGACAATGTCCAAATTGGGCCCAGAGTGTCAATATTTTGTGTTGCCACCATTATTTTCCAGCACTGCCTTAACCATCTTGGGCATGGATTCCACCAGAGCTTCACAGGTTGCCACTGGAGTCCTCTTCCACTCCTCCATGATGACATAATGGAGCTTGTGGATGTTAGAGACCTTGCACTTCTCCACTTTTCGTTTGAGGATGCCCCACAGATGCTCAATAGGGTTTAGGTCTGGAGACATGCTTGGCCAGTCCATCACCTTTACCCTCAGCTTCGTTAGCAAGGCAGTGGTTGTCTTGGAGGTGTGTTTGGGGTCATAATGTTGGAATACTGCCCTGCCCCCCAGTCTCTGAAGGGAGGGGATCATGCTCTGCTTCAGTATGTCACAGTACATGTTGGCATTCATGGTTCCCTCAATGAACTGTAGCTCCCCAGTGCCGGCAGCACTCATGCAGCCCCAGACCATGACACTCCCACCACCATGCTTGACTGTAGGGAAGACACACTTGTCTTTGTACTCCTCACCTGGTTGCCCCCACACACGCTTGACACCATCTGAACCAAATAAGTTTATCTTGGTCTCATCAGACCACAGGAGATGGTTCCAGTAATCCATGTCCTTAGTCTGCTTGTCTTCAGCAAACTGTTTGCAGGCTTTCTTGTGCATCATCTTTAGAAGAGGCTTCCTTCTGGGATGACAGCCATGCAGACCAATTTGATGCAGTGTGCGGCGTATGGTCTGAGAACTGACTGGCTGACCCCTCACCCCTTCAAACTCTGCAGCAATGCTGGCAGCACTCATACGTCTATTTCCCAAAGACAACCTCTGGATATCACGCTGAGCACGTGCACTCAACTTCTTTGGTCAGCCATGGCGAGGCCTCTTCTGAGTGGAACCTGTCCTGTTAAACCGCTGTATGGTATTGGCCACCGTGCTGCAGCTCAATTTCAGGGTCTTGGCAATCTTCTTATAGTCTAGGCCATCTTTATGTAGAGCAACAATTCTTTTTTTTCAGATCCTCAGAGAGTTCTTTGCCATGAGGTTAAATGAATGTTAAACTTCCAGTGACCAGTATGAGAGAGTGAGAGCGATAACACTACATTTAACACACCTGCTCCCCATTCACACCTGAGACCTTGTAACACTAATGAGTCACATGACACCGGGGAGGGAAAATGGCTAATTGGGCCCAATTTGGACATTGTCACTTTTGTTGCCAGCGGTTTAGACATTAATGGCTGTGTATTGCGTTATTTTGAGGGGACAGCAAATTTACACTGTTATACAAGCTGTACACTCACTACTTTACATTGTAGTGTGTCATTTCTTCAGTGTTGTCACATGAAAAGATAGAATAAAATATTAACAAAAATGTGAGTGTACTTACTTTTGTGAGATATTGTATGTATATATATATATATATATATATATATATATATATATATATATATATATATATATATATATATATATATATATATATATCAGGGCTCAAAATTTCAAGTCATGAGCTACTAGCCAGGCCTTAAGAGTTACTCGCCACTTGTTGCCCCACCCAAACCCCACCCTGCTCCGCTCCTAAACACACCCTCTACATTGCAGAGCACCCACAGCATGTCCCCTTTCATTGCAGAGTGATCACAGCATGTCCCCTTTCATTGCAGAGCGATCACAGCATGTCCCCTTTCATTGTAGAGTGCTCACAGCATGTCCCCTTAAATTACAGAACGCCCACAGAATGTCCCCTTACATTGCAGAGCGCCCACAGCATGTCCCCTTACATTGCAGAGCGCCCACAGCATGTCCCCTTAAATTGCAGAGTGCCCACAGCATGTCCCCTTTCATTGTAGAGCGCCCACAGCATGTCCCCTTTCATTGCAGAGCGATCACAGCATGTCCCCTTTCATTGCAGAGCGCCCACAGCATGTCCCCTTAAATTGCAGAGCGCTCGCAGCATGTCCCCTAAATTGCAGAGAGCTCACAGCATGTCCCCTTACATTGCAGAGCGCCCACAGCATGTCCCCTTTAATTGCAGAGCACCCATAGCATGTCCCCTGTCATTGCAGAGCGATCATCACAGCATGTCCCCTTACATTGCAGAGCGATCATCACAGCATGTCCCCTTACATTGCAGAGCGATCAACACAGCATGTCCCCTTACATTGCAGAGCGATCATCACAGCATGTCCCCTAAATTGCAGAGCGATCATCACAGCATGTCCCCTTAAATTGCAGAGCGATCATCACAGCGTGTCCCCTTACATTGCAGAGCGATCATCACAGCATGTCCCCTTACATTGCAGAGCGATCATCACAGCATGTCCCCTAAATTGCAGAGCAATCCTCACAGCATGTCCCCTTACATTACAGAGCGATCATCACAGCGTGCACTTACCTGCAGCTTTTCATCAATCCTGTGCGTCCTCCGTGTCTCTCGAGTCCTCCTCCTCCTCGACCAGTTACAATTGTTCGTCTTTTGGCCAATCAGGAAACACCTGCCTCCTGATTGGCCAGTAGGAGGATCAGGAGGAGGATCCCTGTGAAAGTAATCGCCGGCTGCTGTTAATGGCGGCGGCGGCAGGCACAGCTCGCCATCCTCAAAATTCCACTCGCAAAATGCGAGTAGGCGAGTGGAATTTTTGAGGGCTGATATATATATATATATATATATATATATATATTTTTTTTTTCTTTTTTCCTCACCCCAATATTTTTACAGACCAGCAAAGTTCAGTGCCATTGTTCCACCCTGAAGAAAAATTCTGCTTCTCACAGTTTGTGTTTTAATGGATTCATTCAAGAGTTAAATAAAAATAGACTGTGCCGGTAATGGCATTTTACGGTGCACGCCGCAGTGACTGGTTGACGTTCTCATCTGCGCAAGGCTTAATGTATGTGATTGCTCCGGAGCTCAGCCTCCCATTGGGTCCCTTTGTATGGTAATGCATTTAATGTTTCATTACCTATGTTGCTGTTTGCAGGGTTCATACCTGAGTTGCCTCTGACCCCTCTGTAAAGTAACGGCCCCACTGTTAGCAGTGGGAATTAAATTGTTGCCTTTCCCGGGGTTTGTCCCTTCCTGTCCTCCAGCTTCATTTCAGCAAATAAAGTTATAATTATCACAACAGCAATGCCGGCTCTTCTCTCTGCTGAGGAAAGTGGCTGATCACCTCTTCTGTTCCGATACCTGCAGAATAATTGCTGTTTTTAGCACGGCACTTATTTCTTTTAAAGGTGTTCTGTTCTTTCTTTTTTTTGCAGTGACAGCCCCTGCCTGGGGTGAAGGCAACACATAGCTGTTTCCTTTGTTTTATCTTAAAGGGAATGGCATGCAAGCAATCATTGCTGACTACTCGTTCTGCAGACACTGCCTGCCTGGATGACATGCTGAACTGCTTGCAGGTGGGCCCTAAGCCCAAGGTACCCAGTCAGGTAGAGACCGTACACAGTCCTTGGTTGTCACTCATTTTCTTGTATATAGGCAAGTGCACCACCCTCCTAGTTAGGCTGCTAGGTAAATTTAGTTTTTGGCTCCTTCTGTAATCAGGGGAGCAGAGATTGTTTGCTCTGGTCTATTCAGAGTTTCACAGGCTGGGAGCTTGATTGCTTCCTCCTGCCTCTAGAAGAAGTTTCTAGAGCTCTGGGAAGAAGAATTTAACCACTTTACCACCAAGCCTATTTTGACACTTTTTATAAATATTTTTTTAGCAAAGACTCTGGAGAATAAAATGGCGGTCATTGCAATATTTTTTGTCATGCGATATTTGCGCAGCGGTCTTTCAAACGCCATTTTTTTGGATAAAATTACGAAAAATCACATTTCACTGCATTTAAAATAAACTAACCAGTAAAGTTAGCCCATTTTTTTTGTATATTGCGAAAGATGATGTCACGCCGAGTAAATAGATACCCAACATGTTACGGTTTAAAATTGCGCACACCCGCGGAATGGCGACAAACTACGGTCAATAAAAATCTCCATAGGCGACGCTTTAAAATTTTTTAATGGTTACCAGTTTAGAGTTAGAGTGTAGAGTGTAGCTCTGGCGATCATGGCGATAACTCACATGTGTGGTTTGAACAGCGATTTCATTTGCGGCGCGATTTCCATATACATTTTCTTTCGTGCGCGAGCTAACAGCGACAAGCCGGCTAATTTTTTATTTTTTTTCCTATTTATTTTATTTTATTTTTTTTAATTTTAACACAGGTTTTTAAAAAAAAAAATATGATCACTTTTATTGCTGTCACAAGCAATGTAAACATCCCTTGTGACAGTAATAGGCAGTGACAGGTACTCTTTATGGAGGGATAGGGGGTCTAAAATACCCCAAACCCCTCCACTACACTTCCATGTATTCAAAACGCCGAAAACGGCATTTTTGAATACAGTCATTTTTTGAATCTGCCGCCTTTAGCAGCAGAGTAACCCGGACATAACGTCATGGACGCCGCCTCCAGGTTACGTCGCATCGGTCATTATCGCCGGAAAGCCGACCGCCGGCTAACAAACGGTACTGGGATGATGCCTCTAGCTAGAGGCATCACCCCAGTATAACCACGCAAAGCCAGCCGACATAGATCTACGTCGCTGGTCGTAAAGTGGTTATATAACCATCCTGAATGTTGATCAGGGCCAAGCCATTCCCTAGGGAGGTGTGCCCAGATGGGGGCTGGGATGCTTTTAAATAGTCTGGAGCCCTGAGGAGATTGTTTTCCCCAGCAAGGAGAAGTTCCCAGACATAGAGGGGGCTGTTGACCCTCTGAGGCAAGCCTTGGATTGTGCTGCTGTTATCTGAGGTCTCGGGGCTGGAGACCTGGAAAGGATCTGGAACTGGCTGCAGGACTTTCAAAATTGGATCTGGTCTAGAGAGAGACTGTCTTACTCACTGGCTTGTGTCTGGAGGAAGCTGGCAGCTATACTGGGGACTTGTGAGTAATGATCCTGTATTGATTGCTGGTGACTGTGTGCTTTTGGGATATAAGTGCCAGAGGTTGCTTGGGCTGAGACTTCTCTCATATCGTCTCAAATACTGGCCATTTCCCTGTCCTTAGCAGTGATCTGAACTGTGAGTGTTCTGTTCTCACTACAAGTATGCCCCAGGTGTGTGTGCAGCTCAACATACAGCTAAACCTTCAATCCTATAATAACCAATCTTTTTATAATTTTAGGCTTTATTCCAGTGAAAGAATGGTGGTCACATGAAACAGGATATAAGTCAGATAGAATGGATATGCAAATAGGATTGAGAATAGGATTGATAAGGTGAAACTGGAAATAAACAGATAAAGCATACAATCAGTATATAAACATAAACAATCTATGCACTGAGTATATAGCTAACAGTTCATAGGCATACCAGCGATGCTTCCTAGAAGGGTTCAGGAATCTCCCACAGGAACATGAGATGCTGCCTGGCTTGTCCATGAGGTCTAAAATGGAGATTTGCAAAAAGAGGTAGAGCTAATACCCAGTGATAGAGAGCAAGAAATACCATTGAGTACTGTCCATCAATAGTCTTTGTCACAGTGGCATCTTGTGGACAATATTGGTATTGCAAGTTTCAATAACATTAATTATTTTCTTAGGCTGGAGGCATGACAGTGAGCTTTGTGAAGAGTGCTTTCCTGTACTGTGCAGTGTTTCTTAAGTTACACTGGTTACCTACGCCTGTGCAATTATGCAAGGTAAGCACTAAGCAGGTACCAAACAGACTAGCCTCATGGTCTCCACTGACCAAAATTGTAATAGTTGTATTCATCCGACTAATCGTCAATATGAACCATTTATTCCCAATGATCTGCTAAAATGTGGTTTTGGCACGGATTTCCAGATGCATGATAACTTTGTTAAGGGTTCCTCTAGGGTAAAAAGGTTACATAGGTACATAGTTAGCCAGCTTAAAAAAGACACAAGTCCATCTACTTCAACCAAAAAAAAAAAAAAAAAAAAAAAAGCAAACATACAATCCCATATACACAATCCTATACCCACAGTTGATCCAGAGGAAGGCGAAAGACCCCTGCAAAGCATGATCCAATTTACTCCAGCGGAGGGAAAAGAATCCTTCCTCATCCCCCGAGAGGCAATCGGATATTCCCTGGATCAACTTTACCTATAAATGTTGTTATCCAGTTATATTATCTACATTGAGGAAATAATCCAGGCCTTTTTTTTTTTTAAAGCAATCTGCTGAACTGACCAGAACCACCTCTGGAGGGAGTCTATTCTACATTTTCACACCTCTTACTGTGAAGAAACCTTTCCGTATTTGGAGATTAATTCTCTTTTCCTCCAGACATAAAGAGTGCCCCCTTGTCCTCTGTGATGACCTTAAAGTGAATAACTCAACACCAAGTTCACTATATGAACCCCTTATGTATTTATAAATGGAGATCATATCCCCCCTTATGTATTTATACATGGAGATAATATCCCCCCTTATGTATTTATACAAGGAACTCATATCCCCCCTTATGTATTTATACATGGCGATCATATCCACCCTTATGTATTTATACATGGAGATAATATCCCCCCTTAATCTCCTCTTTTCAAGAGAATAAATTCAGTTCCTGTAATCTTTCCTCATAGCTGAGCTCCTCCATGCGTCTTATCAGTTTGGTTGTTCTTCTCTGCACTTTCTCCAGTTCCCCGATATCCTTTTGAGAAGTGGTGCCCAAAACTGAACTGCATATTCCAGATGAGGTCTTACTAATGATTTGTACAGGGGTAAAATTATATCTCTCTTGCTGGAGTCCATACCTCTGTTATCCAGGAAAGGACTTTGCTCACTTTGGAAACCACAGCTTGGCATTGCATGCTGTTATTAAGCTTATGATCTACCAGAACATCCCTCCACGCTATGGATTCCCCCAGCTGTACTCCCCCTTAGTATGTATGATGCACGTGTAGCACCCTCCTAGGTAGGTGCTAGTGAGAGAGTATAGTTTTTGGCTCTGTCCGCCTATCAGAGGAGCAGCAGGGAAATCTATATTGCTTTCTGCCTATCAGAGAGCAGGATCTGTGAGTTAGGTCTGCTCTGTGTGCTCAGTGTGTGATTCATTTGGTCTAGATAGTGTTTCACACTGGTCCAATAGAGAGGCATGTTGGACAGTGGGAGGAAACCTGACCAACGGGTACACAGGCTTTGATACAGTGCCGGTGATTGGCAGAGACCGGTTGTCTCGGTGCATTCTGGGATACTGTATAAAAGTCAGGAGCACATGTGCTGCAGGGTCCTTGGCTGGAGAGCAGAGTCCCGGAGGGAGGGTGGCGGCTGCCTCCACCTCTGAAGTAGTGGCAGGAGGTCGTCCTGAGGGCCAGAGGAACCGAGCTGAACCCAGAGGTCCAAGAGCTGACTGAGTAGGGAGACACTGGAGACCCTAGAAAAACAGTATCGTGAGTACAGGGGATCGTGTCAAAGGGCCTGACCTAAAGGGGGGCCACCCCAAAAGTAGGATAGTCAGTGGACGGGTGTCAGCAGTCCAGAAAGGGGATACTGAGGAGAGTGTGCCGAAGAGAAATGTAGTTCACCAAGTCTTCTGGCAAGAGACTTAAACCCAAATCTACCTAAGGTGCAAGGTGGATCAACAGCCTGGCTGCATCATCAGATAGGAGTCCTCGCAACTTGTGAATAGTTAATTTGGAGTATCCCACTCTTCCCTTCTCCCATCCCTATTTATATTAAAACTCAAAAAAAAGCTACATACCCCTGGACTGATCATTGACTGAACCAAGAAGTAAAGTGTAAAATTGTGAATACCAGTGTTGCTAACTGTAACCAAGGGGGACTCAAAAGTGTAATATCCAGCATTCCTAAAGGGGGCAGTGCTACATTTGGGGGGCATCATCCGGGATGCGCTCCTGGAGTGTCAGTGAAGAGGATAATGTCTGCCTTACAATGATCAGTGAAAATGTGCTGACAAGTCAAGTTAGTAACGGTTTTTGCCCTGGGCAACAAACAGACATTTACCCAGGAAACAGTATCTGTTCTCAAGTAAAATGCAGGACAGTTGATTGAGAAGAAATGCACTGTATTGTACATACGGACTGTGTCTGCTTTACAGTAATCGGTGTGAATGTGGATGGGGAAAGTGGTGACCCGGGACACAGGGATTGGTGTGTCGGGGGTCATGTCTGTAGAAGTATAGTGAAGAAAAATGTTGACCATGCAATTCATGACAACGGGACAGTTTTCCTAGACAGTATGGGAGGTCAGCTGGCTTGGGAAGAAAGAAGTGCAGCTGAGGCCCAGGTACAGACGGAAAGGGAAGATGTGTGTGTGTTGGTGAACACAATCTGCAGAGTTGTAGCAGCAGTAGCGAAGAGATCTGCCTAACAGGAGGAGCCACCACCAGAGAGTCAGCTAGTCTGGAGTTGTGGGCAGGGTTGGCGCCCACAGACTGCCAATCCGAATGGAGGAAGAGAGCTGAGACATCACTTCAGCTGAGGAGCAGACATGTGTGTGGAGGAGCAAGATAGCGGATGCCGGAGTGAGCTGGAGCGCTGGCAGTGGTGGGATTCAGCTGGTTCGCACCAGTTCCATAGAACCTGTTACTAAATTTTTGCAAGTTCACAGAACCGCCTTGTGAGTTTGACCATCTGTATATCATCCTCCTGATCCGCTGACGCTCTGCTGCTCTCTCTGTCCTCTGTCGGCTTTGTCTCTCTGTAGGGAGGCGGCCGAAGCCCACACACTGCACTGATTGCTAGCCTAGAGTCTCTTCGCATCTAGCAACCAGTGACGTCACCCCTTTCTCCTCCAGGCCGCCGCCTCCCAGACAGTCCCTGCCTGTTACAATTTGTCTCTAGTAGGAAAGGGTGGACCCGGGGTGCAGAGCAGTGCGCCCCGAGCCCACCCACTGTGTGACAATAACTAATGAAAATTCGCTATTGTCACATGGATCCTCCTCCTCCTCGGCCAATGGCCGAGGAGGCGGGACGTGGGAGGACTCGAGGAGACGCGAGGACTGAAGAGAAGAATCCGCCGCTACAACAGCTAAGTCAAGTGCACTGGTCTGGGGGGCTTGCCAAGTTGGCACGCTGTTCACTCTGCATTGAAGGGGGCACGATGATCTCTGCATTGCAGGGGGCACGATGATCTCTGCATTGAAGGGGGCACACAGCACGCTGGTCTCTGCATTGAAAGGGGGCATGAATGATGATCTCTGCATTGAAGGGGGCACGAATGATGATCTCTGCATTGAAGGGGGCACCCTGCATGTTGGTCTCTGCATTGAAAGGGGGCATGCCGCACGCTGGTCTCTGCATTGAAAGGGGGCACGCTGGTCACTGTGCATTGAAAGGGGGCATGCTGGTCACTGTGCATTGAAAGGGGGGCTTGCTGGTCACTGTGCATTGAAAGGGGGCACGCTGGTCACTGTGTATTGAAAGGAGGGCACGCTGGTCACTGTGCATCGAAAGGGGGCACGCTGGTCATTCTGCATTGAAAGGAGGCACGCTGGTCACTGTGCATTAAAAGGGGCCACGCTGGTCACTGTGCATTGAAAGGGGCAAGCTGGTCACTGCATTGAAGGGGGCACGCTGGTCTCTGTGCATTGAAGGGGGCACGATGATCTCTGCATTGAAGGGGGCACGATGATCTCTGCATTGAAGGGGGCACACAGCACGGTGGTCTCTGCATTGAAAGGGGGCACGAATGATGATCTCTGCATTGAAGGGGGCATGAATGATGATCTCTGCATTGAAGGGGGCACCCTGCATGTTGGTCTCTGCATTGAAAGGGGGCACGCTGGTCACTGTGCATTGAAAGGGGGCACGCTGGTCACTGTGCATTGAAAGGGGGGCTTGCTGGTCACTGTGCATTGAAAGGGGGGCACGCTGGTCACTGTGTATTGAAAGGAGGGCACGCTGGTCACTGTGCATCGAAAGGGGGCACGCTGGTCATTCTGCATTGAAAGGAGGCATGCTGGTCACTGTGCATTAAAAGGGGGCACGCTGGTCACTGTGCATTGAAAGGGGCAAGCTGGTCACTGCATTGAAGGGGGCACGCTGGTCTCTGTGCATTGAAAGGGGGCACGCTGGTCACTGTGCATTGAAAGTCGGAACTGGTTACTAAAATTTTTGAATCCCACCACTGAGCGCAGGGGCTATCCCACATGTTGGCGGAGTACCTGAGAATATATAACAAAAAGTGCAGCGCTATCAAATATGGATTATGAAGATGATATCGAGGACAGCAGTCCACAGGTGCAAATTATGGTGAAGCATGCACAAGATATAAACATTCAGTGCTCTTCAATGTGCTGGTATTCCTCCACCCAGTCTCATTAGCCTCTCACCTCACACTTAGCCCCTGTGTCACCAGACGGGCTTGTAAGACATAAACTTTCTATAAGGATATCACCAATATAGATCAGATCGGTATTCCTCTTCATCAGAAGATAAGGCTCACAGGTAACAGATCACAGGTCCATAAAGCGGGTCACAGGTCCATAGGAAAACAAAGGTCCGGACATAGTGCATTACCGCAATAAATTACTTTATTGAACATAGCATAAAATCATAAAAATTACCTTGTAAAGCACTATACAAGTGCATGTGATGAGCAGATTGTATTACACACAGCGGTCTCGACCGCAATGGATGGCGGGTGACGTCCCCGGCCCCTCCCCCTTCGCACGCGTTATGTCCCACTGCGCAGGACTTCCTCAGTGTAGTACCTGAGAAGCTAATGGAATCACCGGAGTTGGTCCTGTGGGACACCGGAGTTTGGTTGGTGTCCAACGGAAGACTGGCGCTGTGCAGTGTAGGAGGCAAGGAACATCTCGAGCTGGTATGTGGCCGGTGCTTGAATGTGTCCATGCGGCTGCAAGCCTGGAGTCCACACTGTGGTGAACTACTTGTGCAGGCGGTGCAGAGTGATTGTCGGCCCGGGAAGCTGTGTGTGAGTTGGTAGACAGGATTCACTCAGGAAGCACTGGTGCCTATGAGGATCCCTGTGTGCAGAGGAAGGGAAGTGCCGAGAGTATGGGTATGATTACACCTACGTTCCTCGAGTGATTATGTTGGAGGTCGAGGCCAGAAGAGAAGAGTGGTGCAATCATGCAATTTGGGAGTTCCTTTACATCCCCAAGCCGTATCGGAATAAAGAAAGGCCTGAGCTATGGGACACCTTCTGCTCATTACAGACCAACTGGAACCTAGAGCGGGACATCTACATAGACCATGTGGAGGTCCACCGCCCAAACAGAATTTGCCAGGCTTGGTTTGTCCAAGACTCTGAGGGGAAGTCTGTCCGGATCCCTCATCCTGACCATTACTGCTAAGGATGTAGGATCCCACCCTTGCAGAGGTACTGTTGCTATAAGGCTGGCTAGCCCAAGAGTTCTTTAGGAAGAAAAGGGGCTGGTGAGCCCGAAGTTCAAGTGCAAGTTTCAGCACAAGTTCAAGTTGTTTTTGCTAGGGCCAAAGCCCTATTCCCATATCCCCCTTCCCCTTCTATCCTTGCAAAAGGGATCGGGAAAAATCAGCAGAACTGCTACCACTGGGTAGTGTCATCAAAAGAGGGCTGACCCTCTAACACACAACAGACTTTCTGTTCAGAGGACTTCAGTAGTCACTTGGTGTCATGCTTCAGTTGCTATCAGAAGTTTTCTTTACCAAATGTTCTAACAAGATCCTTTGGGCCAATGGGCCAGGGTCAACTACTGGAACAATTCAAGAGACACTTTGGTTTAAATGCACCTGCTATGTGTACATAGCTACGTGAATATTTGTACAGCAGAGTCATATATATTTTTTCATGTAATTTATTATATCTACTGGCCACATATGGGGTATGCCCCATGGCCCTGTACATTTGTTACTTCCCTTTTCCCCCTTTTCCAGGTTTGTGGAATACTCTGTAGAAATGTTTTTACTGCTCGGCACAATGGAGCTCGATTGGCATTTGCCATTGAACACCAGAATTGGCAGGTCCGTCACTGGCACCCTGTGCTTTTCAGACAAGAGCAGGTTTACCCTGAAGCACATGTGATAACCACGAAAGGGCCTGGAGAAACCACGAAGAACGATATGCTGTCTTTAACAGCATGACCGGTTGGTGGTGGGTCAGTGATGGTCTGGGGAGGCATATCCATGGAGGGATGCACAGACCTCTACAGGCTAGACAATGGAACCCTGACTGCCATTAGGTATCGGGATGAAATCCTTGGACCCATTGTCAGACCCTACGCTGGTGCCGTGGGTCCTGGGTTCCTCCTGGTGCACCACAATGCCCGGCCTCATGTGGTGAGAGTATGCAGCCAGTTTGTGGAGGATAAAGCATGTGATACTATTGAATAGCCCCCGCGCTCGTCTGACCTAAATCCAATAGAACACCTTTGGGTTATTAGGATTCTGTTCACCGACGCCACCAGGTTGCACCTCAGTCTATTTAAGAGCTTAGTGATGCCCTGGTCCAGATCTGGGAGGAAATACTCCAGGACACCGTCCATCGTCTCATTAGGAGCATTCCCCGAAGTTGTCAGACATACATACAAGCACTTATAGCATTTTTCCCCATTGAGATCTGATGTGTTTACAAAGTGTTTCTTTAATTTTTTTGTGCAGTGTACATTTAACTGTGAATACGGGGCTGCATTGTAAAATAACAAATAGGTTTTGAAAAGGAAGGGGTTTATCGACTGGCTGAAAATCTGGAATATTTCCTGGGGCAAATTTTTCCCTGAACTGGAGCTGGCCTTAAAAAAGCTCAGACAGCCCGCAGCTATACAAACCCTTCTTCTGAATTTCCGCAGCGTCTTCCAGTTTGCTTCAATTTACTTTGTTTGGTATCGCTTATTTTTATCGTGATCAGACAGCGGCATCTTGTGTCCACATTGAACATTACAACTTGACGGCTTCAAAAGATTTTATATAGGAGCTTCAGTGGTAACTAGACAACGAGGGTCCAAGGATTAGTATAACACTTGACCAAAAAATGGCATTTTTTGATTTTCTTCAAATTATTTATAATTTACATAGTATGAATTATGTGTATGGTTATATATATATATATATATATATATATATATATATACAGTATATATATTATATTATATATATATATATATATATATATATATATATATATACTGTGTATATATATATATATATATAAATAATATATATATATATATATATATATATATATATATATATATATATATATATATATATATATATAGCCATATAAATATATATTTATATATGTATATATATATATATATATATATATATATATATATATATATATATATATGTATAGTAAATGGAGAAAGCTGCGCTAAGTGACACAAGACATGAATAAGATTGAGTCCAAAATGAGTCCCAAAAATTAGGTGATTAATATATGAATATAAAATCAAAAAATGTCCAGATATTCAAACGAAAATCCACAGGTGTAAACAATGAATGAAGTTATTGCTTACCAGATGTAGCAGTATAATAAGCCTTGCGTATAAATGGCCAAGCCAGATGAAGATCTATGAAGAATTCCTCATCAGCGATATCCATCCCAGGATCACAATTAAATGAATAATGGAATGAAAAACAAATGCAAAAACATAGCGTGATACTGTATACTGAAGATATAGATAAACAACTCCCGTGTATGTCAGGAAAGGAAGGTGTTAATAAAAACCACCACCATCACAGGCTGCTTACCAGATGGAAAGGTAAATAAAGCAAAACTATCCAAAGCAGTCCCAAATGACAGAGACAAGCCGAAAGATGAGCCACCACCTTATTCACAGTTTAATTACCAGATTGTGCAGGTAAAACAGGCATGTACGATCATTCAGATAGCTTGTGACCCCCTTAGGACCGTCACCAGAAATCCCTGCTTACCAGAAAATAAGCAGATATGTGCATATAACACGAGTCCGGATGTCCCTGGATATGATCACCTATCCCCTGTAAACAGGTTCGGTCCCTGGTGGTATAGATGGCTGACCCACAGATATGGCTCCCAGGTTCACATATAAATGATAATGGAGATGTCCATAGTGTAAAACCGTTTATTAAGATCAAAGGATAAAAAGTAATGCACTTACAGAAGAAGCATGTATAGATGCGTGGAATCAAAGCTGCCGGCCGGACAGCTTCAAACACCCGCCTGAGTGTCTCGTAGAGGTGACGTCAGCACGCCGCGACCGACGTACGTTTCGTCAAAGAATGACGTTCTCAAGGTACTGGCACATGGTACCTTGAGAACGTCATTCTTTGACGAAACGTACGTCGGTCGCAGCGTGCTGACGTCACCTCTACGAGACGCTCAGGCGGGTGTTTGAAGCTGTCCGGCCGGCAGCTTTGATTCAGCGCATCTATACATGCTTCTTCTGTAAGTGCATTACTTTTTATCCTTTGATCTTAATAAACGGTTTTACACTATGGACATCTCCATTATCATTTATATGTGAACCTGGGAGCCATATCTGTGGGTCAGCCATCTATACCACCAGGGACCGGTGTTCCGTGAGAATTACCTACCCCGTGAGAAAAACCTACCCCTCGTCACTTCCGGCCAGGAACAGCTGAGCAGCGCAGCAGTGCGCATGCTCACAGCCCCGGAGACCTAATGGAAGAGCTGAGGATCAGACTAGTGCGCATGCGCACTAGTCTGAAACGATCTCGGTGTCCGTTAAAAAAACCTACCGACGCGACGGTGACATAAAATAGCTGTGCTGCACTATGAGTCATCTCCGCTCCTGTCCCGGTCA
This sequence comes from Pelophylax lessonae, assembly GCF_965119305.1. Classification (NCBI taxonomy): domain Eukaryota; kingdom Metazoa; phylum Chordata; class Amphibia; order Anura; family Ranidae; genus Pelophylax; species Pelophylax lessonae. The sequence goes on along the minus strand of NC_138774.1, from coordinate 8,116,161 downwards.
CTTCCCTGATCTTGGCTAGTAAATATAAAAGCGGCTCTCGGCTCCGTGATTTATCTTTTCATACAGCCGCCGCCGCTTTTATATTTAGTAGCCGAGAGCAGGGAAGTGACCGGGACAGGAGCGGAGATGACTCATAGTGCAGCACAGCTGTTTTAATGTAACTGCTCGCGTTACACAGACTGCCGTGAACCGGAAGTGACGAGGGTAGGTTTTTCTCACGGGTAGGTAATTCTCACGGAACACCGGACCTGTTTACAGGGGATAGGTGATCATATCCAGGGACATCCGGACTCGTGTTATATGCACATATCTGCTTATTTTCTGGTAAGCAGGGATTTCTGGTGACGGTCCTAAGGGGGTCACAAGCTATCTGAATGATCGTACATGCCTGTTTTACCTGCACAATCTGGTAATTAAACTGTGAATAAGGTGGTGGCTCATCTTTCGGCTTGTCTCTGTCATTTGGGACTGCTCTGGATAGTTTTTGTTTTGCTTTATTTACTTTCTCATCTGGTAAGCAGCCTGTGATGGTGGTGGTTTCTATGAGCACCTTTCCTTCCTGACATACACGGGAGTTGTTTATCTATATCTTCAATATACAGTATCACGCTATGTTTTTGTATTTGTTTTTCACTTCAATATCCACCTAATTGTGATCCTGGGACGGATATCGCTGATGAGGAATTCTTCATAGATCTTCATCTGGCTTGGCCATTTATACGCAAGGCTTATTATACTGCTACATCTGGTAAGCAATAACTTCATTCATTGTTTACACCTGTGGATTTTCGTTTGAATATCTGGACATTTTTTGATTTTATATTCATATATTAATCACCTAATTTTTGGGACTCATTTTGGACTCAATCTTATTTATGTCTTGTGTCACTTAGCGCAGCTTTCTCCATTTACTGTTTTTTTGATGTTTGTCACATATTAAGTTGCTGCTACCTGTTCTACTGATATTTAGCGCAGTTTCTTCTTCCCTTTTTCTATATATATATATATATATATATATATATATATATATACATATATATATATATATATATATATATATCAGAGGCGTAACTAGATTTCTCAGGGCCCCGGTGCAAGAAATCATGAAGGGCCCCCCCCCCCCCCCCCCCCCCACAATTTTTTATTTTTTTTAAATCTGACTTGGGAAATGGGATCAGTGGCAGGGCTGGTGGGGAGAAGGGGAATGGCATCAGTAATAGTTCTGGTGGGGAGAGAGGGGTAATAGGATCAGTGACAGTGCTGGTTGGGAGAGGACGAATGGGATCAATGATAGTTCTGGTGGGGAGAGGGGGGAATGTGATCAGCAGCAGGGCTGGTGAAGAGGGGAATGGGATCAGTAATAGTGCACCACGGCGATGGTGGTGAGGAGGGTGGGAGCAGTAGTGGCAATGGTGGGGAGAGGCAAGGGATCAGTGGCGGCAATGGTGGGGAGGGGGGGTGGGATCAGTGGCGGCAATGGTGGGGAGGGGGTAGGATCAGTGGCGGCAATGGTGGTGAGGGGGGTGGGATCAGTGGCGGCAATGGTGGTGAGGGGGGTGGGATCAGTGGCGGCAATGGTGGGGAGGGGGTAGGATCAGTGGCGGCAATGGTGGTGAGGGGGGTGGGATCAGTGGCGGCAATGGTGGGGAGGGGGTAGGATCAGTGGCAGCAATGGTGGTGAGGGGGGTGGGATCAGTAGTGGCAATGGTGGAGAGGGGGGGTGGGATCAGTGGCGGCAATGGTGGGGAGGGGGTAGGATCAGTGACGGCAATGGTGGTGAGGGGGGTGGGATCAGTGGCGGCAATGGTGGTGAGGGGGGTGGGATCAGTGGCGGCAATGGTGGGGAGGGGGGTGTGATCAGAGGTGGTGATGGTGGTGAAGGGGGGTGAGATTAGTGGCGGCAATGGTGGGGAGGGGGTGGGATCAGTGGCGGCAATGGTGGGGAGGGGGGTGTGATCAGTGGCGGCGGTGGCGGGGAGGGGGGTGTGACGGAGGTGGTGATGGTGGTGAAGGGGGGTGAGATTAATTGCAGCAATGGTGGTGAGGGGGTGGGATCAGTGGCGGCAATGGTGGGGAGGGGGGTGTGATCAGTGGCGGCGGTGGCGGGGAGGGGGGTATGATCAGTGGCGGCGGTGGTGGGGAGGGTGGTGTGATCAGTGGCGGCGGTGGCGGGGAGGGGGGTGTGATCAGAGGTGGTGATGGTGGTGAAGGGGGGTGAGATTAGTGGCGGAGATGATGAGGGGGGTTGGATCAGTGGCGGTGATGAGGGGGGGTGGATGTTGGGGTGGGATCAATGGCTGTGGTGAGGGGGTGGGATCAATGGCGGTGATGAAGGGGCGATGGTGGAGAGGGATCAGTGGGGGCGATGGTGGGGGGGGGGGGTGGAGGAGGGGTGGGATGTGGTGTCATCCTCCCTGACCACCACTACCTCTGTCTTACTAATCCCATCCCCCCACCACTGCAGATCTCATCCCTACACCCCCCCCCCCCACCTATGTTGTAAATGGGGATGAGATCTGTTCTGTGCCATCTGCCATGGGATCATTAAGAGGCAGCAAACCAGCAAGGGTGGAGTTTGGAATCATCATTCTTCAAGACAAGTTAGTTCACTTACATTATCAGACAGTTGGTCAGAGTCAGACGATTCCCCCTCACTCAGCAACTCCACTCCAGCCAGACAGGCACGCTTCTAACAGGCAGCATGGTCTCTTCGCAGAGGGGAGAACTCCTCCCCCTGCACTCTATTGTTATCACAGCCTTCTGTGTTCATTGGAGGATCGGCAGGGCCGAGGACTGTGCAGGCAGCAGCAGACTGCTTTTCAGAAGACTTAGCCCAGCCAGCCTCCTCTTAGCATCCCAGCCGCTGTAGACACCTCCCCCTCCCCCCCCCCCCGCGCAGTGCGGGACAACGATCGGGGAGGGCAGCCAGTTACAGGAGCCACTAGACAGAACAGTCAGGTGGACAGACGGGCCCCCTCACGCCGCGGCCGCGGTAAGAGAACGGGGGCTGGCGGGCCCCCCCTCAGGTGGCGGAACTCCAGGGCCCGGTCGCAAGCGCGACCGCTGCGACCCTGATAGTTCCGCTACTGATATATATACACACACCATCTCACAAAAGTGAGAACACCCATCACATTTTTGTAAATCTTTTATTCTATCTTTTCATGTGACAACACTGAAGAAATGAGACTTTGCTACAATGTAAAGTAGTGAGTGTACAGCTTGTATAACAGTGTAAATTTACTGTCCCCTCATAATAACTCAACACACAGCCATTAATGTCTAAACCGCTGGCAACAAAAGTCAGTACACCCCTAAGTGACAATCTCCAAATTGAGCTTGAAGTGTCAATATTTTGGCCACCATTATTTTCCAGCACTGCCTTAACCCTCTTGGGCATGGAGTTCACCAGAGCTTCACAGGTTGTCACTGGAGTCCTCTTCCCCTCCTCCATGATGACATCACAGAGCTGGTGGATGTTAGAGACCTTGCGCTCCTCCACCTTCCATTTGAAGATGCCCCACAGATGCTCAATAGGGTTTAGGTCTGGAGACTTGCTTGGCCACTCCATCACCTTTACCCTCAGCTTCTTTAGCAAGGCAGTGGTCATCTTGGAGGTGTTTGGGGTCGTTATCATGTTGGAATACTGCCCTGCAGCCCAGTCTCTGAAGGGAGGGGATCATGCTCTGCTTCAGTATGTCACAGTACATGTTGGCATTCATGGTTCCCTCAATGAACTGTAGGTCCCCAGTGCCGGCAGCACTCATGCAGTCCCAGACCATGACACTCCCACCACCATGCTTGACTGTAGGAAGACACACTTGTCTTTGTACTCCTCACCTGGTTGCCACCACACACACCTGACACCATCTGAACCAAATAAGTTTATCTTGGTCTCATCAGGAGTGGCACCCGATGTGGTCTTCTGATGAGGGATTGTATTCTGCATACCTTGGGTGTAACGAGCGGTTATTTGAGTTACTGTTGCCTTTCTATCATCTCGAAGCATGACTATGTGGAGCACCCTTTTGTCTATGAGCCTTGTCACACGAGAGCAGCTATTGGAAGACTAATCTCAATTGACAGAGGGGACATCCATAGGGATATTACTTCAAGGCCCTGGTGAGGTAATCAGTCAAAGGCGCTGTTGGCCTCCAGTGATAAGAGGTCCAGTGCTACCGATAAGCAGACATTTGCAATATTTCTATGGTGGTGGTGCTTCCAGAGGTCCTCTATTTTGGTGGTGGTTGGAGATAGATGACACTCTGGATAACTAATCGCTTATGACCTAAAGAACTGAGATCCTATCAGTTGGGACTATTTATATGGGACTGTCTACAGCCTAATTTTTTCTTTACTAGATAATTGCAACATCATTTATTAGTGCAACTCTGTTTTATGTTAACATCATTTATCTTGCATGTCAAATCCAAAACCATGGCTGCTTATGGTGCTCCCAGTGCTGGAGGAGATGTATTAAGGGTCCGCCCCCTAAGTTGTCATCACCTCCGCCCTATACCCACAGGGGTCCCAGAACTTCCTACGTCTCCTGCAGCCCTGTGAGCACCACAAGTGGCCGTGGTTTTGGATTTGACATGCAAGATATATTATATACTTCTAACGTGTGTTGTAATAACATTTTTTATTAAACTGTCTGTTTGCCTATTGCTGCACTTCTTAGATGGCGCTTCCCTGTCTTTCTATACTGGGATCACACCAGAGCAGTGGGAGAAGGCGCATGCGATTCAGACAGTATTCACACCGCATTCCTGCTCAAATCGCATGCTATTCTTTGCAGTGTGACTTGAGCCCATTCATTTTGTGCTCATTTTGGGCCCAAAATGAGTTATGCTTTCCACCGGGTTCAACCGGGTCGCGTGATGTACACTTGCAGACTATTTTGCCGGCCATTGCCCGGGGTGCTGCTGCCCTTGGGGTGGGGCCTCTTTCCTGTCTTGAGGTGTGGGTAGTCCAGGGCCTCTATTTTTTCTGTTGACTATAGCCCTGTCGGTAGTTTCCTGAGTATTATGCATTGCTCCTGAGATCCCTGTGAGGAGACGCCGCTGATCAGCTCTCCTCGCCACACACTCTGCCAGTGTGATAAATGACACTTCCTTCTTTACATGTGACCGGCTGTGATTGGACACAGTGATCACATGGGTAAAGAACCGCATCATCGGCTCTTTACCAAGATCGGGGTCACAACGTCTTCTAGGAACATGTTGCGACTGCGATCTCCATCCTGCGTGCCCCCAAGGGTGCGGGAGAGCGGCGGTCTGCGGTGTCTTTATATGACGTCATACCAGAACAAGAGTGCATCCTGCCCACCGTCCTTTTACTAGACGGCAGGCGGGAAGTGGTTAAAACAGTGTTTCCCAAACTTTTTTCAGTCAAGACACCTTCGAAAATTATGGACAGTCTTGGGGGAACCCCATACTAAAATGTAAAAAAACGTTTCTAATAGATTTACATAATACATCGACATCCACACACGTAGGACACCCAACTAACTATAGAGGTGATTTGTTCTTACAAATCCAATCCACTTTTGCACACTGGTGCTGACTAGTATTCCAATGTTTCTCTTCTCCCTCAGTGTTTCTCCATCATTCAACGCTGGCAGAGAGGGGCAGGGGAGGGGCCATTGGTTGTTAGGACACCTGCAGCTATAAGGTCGTAATGGTGCACAATCAAAAGCTGGCCATTTGTGAAACTAATAGGCAGGCTTCATCCTCCCACCGGCTTGTATGGCATCCCAGTCTTAGTCCGTAGGGTTCAATATTGAGTTGGCCCACCCTTTGCAGCTATAACAGCTTCAACTCTTCTGGGAAGGCTGTCCACAAGGTTTAGGAGTGTCTATGGGAATGTTTGACCATTCTTCTAGAAGCGCATTTGTGAGGTCAGGCACTGATATTGGATGAGAAGGCCTGGCTCTAATTCATCTCAAAGGTGTTCTGTAGGGTTGAGCTCAGGACTCTGTGCAGGCCAGTCAAGTTCCTCCACCCAAAACTCGCTCATCCATGTCTTTATGGACCTTGCTTTGTGCCCTGGTGCACAGTCATGATGGAACAGGAAGGAGCCATCCCCAAACTCCTCCCACAAAGTTGGGAGCATGAAATTGTCCAAAATATCTTGGTATGCTGGCGCCTTAAGTGTTCCCTTCACTGGAACTAAGGGGCCAAGCCCAACCCCTAGTTCATCCCAAAGGTGTTCTATTGGGTTGAGGTCAGGACTCTGTGCAGGCCAGTTACATTCCTCCACCCCAAACTCGCTCATCCATGCCTTTTATGGACTATATGTTTTGTCTCAACACCCCTCTAAAATTATGGACAGTTTCTGGGGAACCCCATTCTAAAATGTAAAAAATCTATTCTAATAGTTTTATATAAATCAACATCCACACAGGTAGGACACCCAAAGTTAGGGGTGATTTATTCTTCCAAATCCAACACACTTTTGCACATTGGTACTGACTACTATTCCAATGTTTCTCTTTTCCCTCAGTCTTTCTCCATCACTCATCTAATGTGACCCCAGCGCTGACCGAGAGGGGCAAGGGAGGGGCCATTGGTTGTTAGGATGCCGGCAGCTAGAAGGTCATAATGGTGCACAATCAAAACTTGTGGCTTTGTGAAACTAATAGGCAGGCTTCATCCATCTGCTGGCTTTGATACAATTTTAGGGCAATTTTTATGCATTTTGCAAAGGCACCCCTGAAGAAACCTCAAGGCACCCCGGTGTGCCCGGGCACCCTGGTTGAAAAAGGCCGGCTTAGATCACCACTGGAACCCATTACCATTTTTCACAGATGTAATAGAATCATCTTCACAAAGGAGTCAGAAGTGATTCAGAATTCTACTAAGTAGCAGTTCAGGAGATATTCAATCCGGAGGAGGTAAGGAGCAGAACATCTGTGAGGAATCCGTATGAAATGCTAATGAGACTATAAAATGTCAGAATCTGTGAAGGAAGAACGCGTGGTATGACCAAGGCTGTGAGATCCCCCCAACAGAGAACATGTGACGGGGGGATGACAGGCAAAATATTATACTGGATATAGAATATGTTCATGAATAAAAAATGGCATAAAATATTACAATTCAATGGAATATACAGTATCTCACAAAAGTGAGTACACCCCTCACATTTATGTAAATGTCCGATATTCAAAAAGACTTCCTGAAAAACAAAGAAAATTATTAGTAAGTGCGAGATATATATATATATATATATATATATATATATATATATATATATTTATATATTTTATATATATATATATATATATATATTTTTTTTTTTATATATATACAGTATCTGACAAAAGTGAGTACACCCCTCACATTTTTGTAAATATTTTATTCTATCTTTTCATGTGATAACACTGAAGAAATGACACTTTGCTACAATGTAAAGTAGTGAGTGTACAGCTTGTATAACAGTGTAAATTTGCTGTCCCCTCAAAATTACTCAACACACAGCTATTAATGTCTAAACCGCTGGCAACAAAAGTGAGTACACCCCTAAGTGACAATGTCCAAATTGGGCCCAAAGTGTCAATATTTTGTGTGGCCACCATTATTTTTAAGCACTGCCTTAACCCTCTTGGGCATGGAGTTCGTCAGAGCTTCACAGGTTGTCACTGGAGTCCTCTTCCCCTCCTCCATGATGACATCACAGAGCTGGTGGATGTTAGAGACCTTGCGCTCCTCCACCTTCTGTTTGAGGATCCCCACAGATGCTCAATAGGGTTTAGGTCTGGAGATATGCTTGGCCAGTCCATCACCTTTACCCTCAGCTTCTTTAGCAAGGCAGTGGTCGTCTTTGAGGTGTGTTTGGGGTCGTTATCATGTTGGAATACTGCCCTGCGGCCCAGTCTCTGAAGGGAGGGGATCATGCTCTGCTTCAGTATGTCACAGTATATGTTGGCATTCATGGTTCCCTCAATGACCTGTAGCTCCCCAGTGCCTGCAGCACTCATGCAGCCCCAGACCATGACACTCCCACCACCATGCTTGACTGTAGGAAGACACACTTGTCTTTGTACTCCTCACCTGGTTGCCGCCACACACGCCTGACACCATCTGAACCAAATAAGTTTATCTTGGTCTCATCAGACCACAGCACATGGTTGCAGTAATCCATGTCCTTAGTCTGCTTGTCCTCAGCAAACTGTTTGTGGGCTTTCTTGTGCATCATCTTTAGAAGAGGCTTCCTTCTGGGATGACAGCCATGCAGCATATGGTCTGAGCACTGACAGGCTGACCCCCCCCCACCCCTTCAACCTCTGCAGCAATGCTGGCAGCACTCATACGTCTACTTCCCAAAGACAACCTCTGGATATGACGCTGAGCATGTGCACTTAACTTCTTTGGTGGACCATGGTGAGGCCTGTTCTGAGTGTTCCACTGTCCTGTTAAACCACTGTATGGCCTTGGCCACCGTGCTGCAGCTCAGTTTCAGGGTCTTGGCAATCTTCTTATAGCCTAGGCCATCTTTATGTAGAAAATTTGGTAAGCAGACAGAGTGTGGTAAATTAATCATGGCAACATCTAAAAATGTAAATAAAGCTGCTGTACACTCAGGTCAAAATGCACAAAACCAGCATCAGAAAAATCCACAGTAAATAGTGCAGCACTAGAACAGAGGAACTAAAATTAAATGTTTAAAACTCAAACAGATGAATGAAAATGTGAAAAAGTCCATGCAAGAAGGCCCGTGATGAAAGGTGCTAAATACAGACTCCTCTTGGTAAGGGTAATAGGTGCTCCACAGTGCAGCTATCCTCCACCAGATATATAAGCCTCTCACCTTAAGGACCTAATATTAAGGCATATACATCCACTTTAAGACTCCAAGTAACAGGGATGGACTCCTGTCATTATTTACATATACTGCCTATCATGGGGTGAATGGGTAGGGGTAGAATGTACCCCATACCAATTCACATAGGGAGGGGGACCGGGATCTGGGGGGCCCCCTTGTTAAAGGGGGCTTCCAGATTCTGATAAGCCCCCTGCCCGCACACCCCCACAACCACCTGCCAGGGTTGTAGGGAAGAGGCCCTTGTCCTCATCAACATGGGGGTAAGGTGCTTTGGGGTGGGGGGGGGTGCAGAGCCCCCCCTGCCCCAAAGCACCCAACCCCCCCATGTTGAGGGCATGTGGCCTGGTATGGTCCGGGGGGTGGGGCCGCTCGCTCGTCCCCTCCCCTTTCCTGGCCTGCCGGGGCTGCTTGCTCAGATAAGGGTCTGGTATGAATTTTTGGGGGGACCCCACGCCATTTTTCGGCGTGGGGCTACCCTCAAAATGCATACCAGACCCAAAGGGCCTGGATTGAAACCAAGATTCTCACAGCGCAAGTCGCACCACGAGTCGGATCATCCTGATCCGACTTGCGATGTGCCTTCCATTCAAATCAATGGGCTCCCATAGGGAACCAATGATTTTGAATGCAGGCAGAAAAAACGCTGCTAAAAGCAACGTGGCGAAACGTGCAATAATGCCAATGGAAAAAGCTACTAAAATCACGTTTTTACAGCTGCTTTTTCCTTGTGTTAGAAGTTTTTTTCTGACGCCCTGTGTGCATGGGGCCTTAAGCTCCACATAAACTTCTGAATACTTACATAAGTTTGGAATTAGTTAAGATTCCGTACTGGAGCAAACTTTAGGCCTTTATCCAAAACCCTCAATTCTTTGGGACCCAGAGGTACCCCACTTGAATTGAATATTCCTGCCCCTACTGGGTTTTTTATTCCTCTTTTGAGCCATCCTGCCTCCTCTGTTTCCTCTAGATTTTTCTTTTCCCCAGATTGACTTTCGGGATGACCCATGCTGAGCTGGGTTTCCTTCACCATTCGTCCGACCGAGTCAGATGGGGGGAAGCCCTCTCCCAACTTCCCGGATTCCCTAAAAAATCTCCATGATGATGGTCATTTTGATGGTCAAAAGGTTAAGAAACACTTTATACGGCAGTTGAGCCGAAGCGAATCATATTGGCTATATGAGACTAAAGTTGGTGTCCCTAGAAGGTTAAATGTTAATTTCGATTCAAATTGTTTTATTTCGGACCGTTAATCTTGCTACTTTACCTTTAGTTTGAATTGTGTGTATTTATAGTTTTTTATCTCTTCATAATTTTTATCTGTTTGTAATCCGGCTGACAGTGGGTGTATGTCAATTACTCCTCCCATTTGTCTAATTTGCTGATTTTTTATTAGTATGTTTTGACCCATGTTTTAGGCGGGGGTTTGCCTTAAATTAATATATATTTTTTAGGGCTGGTTAGTGCTCCTAAATGCCTAATAAACTATATGTAAACATTTGAGCATTAAAGCGGAGTTTCGGCCACAGAATCGTTTTTTTTATCAATACCTCCCAAACTGTCACCCCCCCCCCCCCCCCTTCGTACATCAACTAATCCTGTTTTTTACAGTATAATAATCGATTGGCAATTAGAAAATCTTACTTTATAAAAAGTCTCCTGAGCGCCGCCATCTTTGTCCGGGTTAATGAATGCCCTGCTTCCTGGTTCGAGAAAGAGAGTGAATGCAGCGCAAAATCTCGCGCATGCCCAGTACTATGCGATCGGCATAGTATAGGGATGCCTATCATCGCGTTATTTCCTGTTTGGAAATAACGCGATGAGAGGAGCGGCCGGCCGCCTACGTCACTGCCCATTGCATCCTGGGAGCGACGAGTAAGAGCTCCCAGGACGCATTGCGGGACAGGAAGTGACGGCGCAGGCCGCGCGGCCGAGGAGGAGGAAGTGGATGGTAAGGTGAGTATATTATGCTCTCTAATAAGGTAAGTAAAAAAAAAAAAAAAGGCCAATTAGAGCTCAGGTAAGGATAAGAAGGCGGATGCCATAATATCTACAGGCATGATTTTGTGGCCGGAACTCCGCTTTAAGTATGCCTTTTCTTGGGCCGGCAATCTATGGTGATACGTGTCCCCCGTATATCATGCAGAGTGTTAATTCCCGGGTGGTTACGGAGCGTTATAGCGTCCTCTGTTGCTAAGGTATTAGATCTTAGGGACCGTTACCCAATGAGCTGGTGCCAATTATCCGGTTCATTTCTGGGTGACCACAGAGCGCTGTGGCGTCCCCTGTTACTAAGGAACTAGGACCTGGGGCCTGACTTCCAATTAGCTGGCGCCATTCACCCTACTAAATCCGTGACGTCTCCTCCACCCGCACCGCTGGCAAAGTCCTGCCCCGAGGGACGATACGCGTGTGTAAGGGAGGGAGGAGTCGCTGACGTCACCCGCTGTCAACCAGGAAGAGAAGCAGCAGTGTTTGGTTGCCGACACGCTGCAGTCTGTTTGTGTTGATAACTTTTATTATGAAGTAAGCGGTTTTTTATCTGCTTTTATATAAAGAGTGTTTGCAGTATTACACTGTGGCCCGCTCCTTTCTGTTTTATATTAGGCACAGTCCACCGCCAGGATCGGGGCAACTTACATCATTTTGATCCTCTGTTACATACATTGCTCTCAGCTTTGCATGATTTGGTCTGGTTTGAATTGCTAAGCTCCATTGGACTCCAGCTGTTCCAAGTGATTCGTGGGCGTACCACCCATTAACTCCTTGTGTTTGGCTACAATCATCTATAAGGGTCTCACCTCATGACCACGCAGCACCGGCTGGGCTCAACCTTTCCCTGTTTTTATTTAACAAGCACTTTGTCATTTACTGTGCAAACCAACCATAAAAGTTTCCAGAGCTAGCCCTGATGAAGATGTGATTGACCTCAAAACGCATCGGGATCCAATTTGGACTGGATGGTTGAGTTTCCAAAATCTTGCACATGTCATTTATGCTTTTAATGTGACACGTTTGTCTGCTTTTTTTGTATATTCTACTTGTTAATAAATTATAACTTTTTAAACACAACCTTTTTGGCATCTACACTTCATTGTGCCTATAAAGTGTTAGATATAACCTTTTGGGGCTAAAACAATGCACAGGCAGACAGTCTGTTGTTTCACTGAACACTGCTTCCTGTTCTGAGCAGGAACTCTTCTTTATTACTCTTTGAGGCATAGACAAAACATGAACTCACAAATGTAACACTGCCATCCAGTGGTCATACAATGTAATAGGCACACAACAATGACATATAGTATTTGTTGCTGATTAAATACAAACCTTGTATGCTAACATAAAGTCCCACCCCAGGGGAACCACAATTTTTTGTTTTCTGTTTTATATGGTAATGTGGAGAGGATAACGTGTCCCATTCGAGAGAGCTATTTCTGGGATATTGTTCCTGCTTCCTACTGGCGTGTATATCTGAGTCCATCCCTATTACTTGGAGTCTTAAAGTGGATGTATATGCCTTAATATTAGGTCCTCAACCTCATTGACGGTATTCCCGAGTGTGGCTCGGGGTGGAATTTCAGTGCCATTAGCAGTAACCCCGAGCCACTCTCGGGGTACCGCCAGGGAGGGGAGCATCGCTGGATCCTGGAAGAGGTTACTTACCTTGTCCCCGGGATCCCACGATGTATTCCTGCAGCATACGGCGGTCGGGTCATCCGCCTGATGCTGTGAGCCTCGGCTTCCGTTCCCTGGGAGCGTCACATCGCAGGGGGGGTGGAACCGGCAGGCAAATTTGAAAAGTAAAACACACAAACACACTGATATATTGTAATCCTAATGGATTATATTACTAAATAAAATAAATTGACATTAGTTTGCCCCCCCCCCCCCCCAGTGCCCTTGCCTGCAGTTTTACTATACATATACTGTATATATATATATATATATATATATATATATATACAGTATGTGTGTGTGTGTATATGTACATATAGATATATATATACACACGTATGTATATATATATCCGACGCCGGCATGGCATTGGCGTGGACTCATTTCAGCGCATCGGGGCATGCAGCCGGTCACAGTCTCAGTCTCTATCTTGATCAGCTTTCACGGGACAAGCTCTACTTCTGATGCGGTAATTTGGTTCATATCTCTTTATTCTACTTCTCAAATTCAATTTATGCACCGTTTTCGAGCATGTTTCACCTCGGGCTGGATATATGCATTACTTTGGTTCTAAATATTATTGAGTGCTTTTTTTTTCCTTTTTCTTTTTATTTCATTTTATCACTTGTCTTGGTGTGTTTTTTCTTTTTTTTTTTTTCCTTTTTATCACAACGATTTTTCTTTTTACTTGTCCCCTATTTGGAGGCACCTAATGCGGTATTATCACTCTTATAGCACCTCTCACCCGTTTAGATCTTGATTGTTCACACTTTCTGGCACTTTCTCCAGGTTTCCTGGCTTTTATTCACCTATTCTCGAATCTGGATGTGGTTCCAAATCAATGTTAGTTCTTTTTGTATCTTATAATAAGAATATAAATAAAATAAAGTATTATATATTTTCAGATCTCATTGATCCCAGTACGCCTGCTATGTCACTCCTTGCGAGATTTGCTTCTAACTTCTGTTTTTTACCACACATCGGGTTTTTATTTTCTTGTTGCCCCCCCATGTGTTGGATGGTGTCCATGCCTCAGCATTTTTTCGGATCGACCCCTGTTCTTCCTCCCAGGACTGGATTGCTTTTGTATACATGACACTACTTAAGGTAGTGTTCATTCCATGTATTACCTCTATATTTCCCCCCCTCCCCCCCACCTTTTTACAT
>NC_138774.1:8089996-8097496 GCF_965119305.1 Pelophylax lessonae | reverse complement strand
AAAAGTAACATTTTTTCATAAACATTGATCAGATGGGAGATAGATACAAACTAACATTGTTTATATTGTTTGTATTTGTATTTAAATCAGTTAATTTTTTTTAATAATTCAGATATTTAGAGGGGTAATCATTTGATACTTTTGGCCATAAAGTGTGCTTGTATATATATATATTTCTATTGCCAGAGAGAGATACATAGTAATGTTATTAAAGATCGTCCATGTGATAGAAACATTGTTCAGACAGGAGATGGAGAGATAAAAAATAACATTGTTTATAAACATTGATCAGACAGGAGATACAGAGATACAAAGTAACATTGTTTATAAACATTGATCAGATGGGAGATGGAGAGATACAAAGTAACATTGTTTATAAACATTGATCAGACGGGAGATAGAGAGATACAAAGTAACATTGTTTATAAACATTGATCAGAGGCAAGTTAACATTATTACTTTGTATTTAAATCAGTTAAATTTTTTTAATAATTCGGTTATTTAGAGGGGTAATCATTAGATACTTTTGGCCATAGAGTGTGTGTGTGTGTATATATATATATATATATTTCTTTATAAACATTTTTCAGGTGCCAAAGAGAGATACAGAGTAATGTTATTAAAGATCATCCATGTGATAGAAACATTGTTCAGACAGGAGATAGAGAGATACAAAATAACATTGTTTATAAACATTGTGCAGACAGGAGATAGAGAGATAAAAAGTAACATTGTTTGTATACATTGATCAGACGGAGAGATAGAGAGATACAAAGTGACACTGTTTATAAACATTGATCAGATGGGAGATAGAGACACACAAAGCAACATTGTTTCTAAACATTGATCAGACGGGGATAGAGAGATACGAAATAACATTGTTTATAAACATTGACCAGACAGGAGATAGAGAGATACAAAGTAACATTGTTTATAAACATTGATCAGACGGGAGATAGAGAGATACATAGTAACATTGTTTATTAATATTATTCAGATGGGAGATGGAGAGACGCAAAGTAACATTGTTTATGAGCATAGATCAGAGGCAAGTTAACATTATTACTTTGTATTTAAATCAGTTTAATTTTTTTAATAATTCAGCTATTTAGAGGGGTAATCATTAGATACTTTTGGCCATAGAGTGTGTGTGCGTGTGTGTGTGTGTGTGTGTATATATATATATATATATATATATATATATATATATATATATATATATATATATATATATATATATATATATATATATATATATATATATATATATACTGTGTGTATATATATATAAATATATATATATATATATATATATATATATATATATATATTATATATGTTTCTATTATTTCTTTATAAACATTTTTCAGGTGCCAGAGAGAGATACAGAGTAATGTTATTAAAGATCATCCATGTGATAGAAACATTGTTCAGACAGGAGATAGAGAGATACAAAATAACATTGTTTATAAACATTGTGCAGACAGGAGATAGAGAGATAAAAAGTAACTTCGTTTGTATACATTGATCAGACGGAGAGATAGAGAGATACAAAGTGACATTGTTTATAAACATTGATCAGATGCAAGTTAACATTGTTACTTTTGTATTTAACGCAGTTTAATGTTTGTATTAATTCAGTTATTTAGAGGGGTAATCATTACACTTAAAAATCTGAATCAAAATGGAATGATAATCTTTTATCATAAAAAAAAAAAAAAACTTAAACTAGTGCTTATCTTTTATCTACAAGGAGTAACCGGGTTCATAAATGTTCCCTAATACTGCTATAAGGAATAAAGTTGTTTGTAAATTCACATTGATGATTCAGTAGAATCCTGAAAACGTTCTTTTTTTACACAAATAAGACAAAGGTAGATAAAATTTCATTGAAACAAACATTCACAATTGGTCCTGGCTAGAAAGAAAAATACATAATATAATCATCTCTGGTTAGAATTGTAATATCTGACAGCAATTTTGCATTTAATTATAAAATAAAAAATATAATAAAAATAAATAAGAGGAAGTGATCTGCCCTTATTAGGAATTCTGAATACCAGCAACACATTTCGTATATACACTATATTGTCAAAAGTATTGGGACACCTTCCTTTACACACACACATGAACTTTAATGGCATCCCAGTCTTAGTCCGTAGGGTTCAATATTGAGTTGGCCCACCCTTTGCAGCTATAACAGCTTCAACTCTTCTGGGAAGGCCGTCCACAAGGTTTAGGAGTGTCTATGGGAATGTTTGACCATCCTTCCAGAAGCGCATTTGTGAGGTCAGGCACTGATGTTGGATGAGAAGGCCTGGCTCGCAGTCTGCGCTATAATTCATCCCTAAGTGCCGGTTCACTCTACCGCGACTTGTCAGGCGACTTGGTTGCCTGACAAGTCGCGGTCCATTCTGTGCTACGGGAACTGTTCTAATAGGAGCGACTCAAGTCGCTCCGACTTAGAAAATAGTTCCTGCACTACTTTTGACAGAAGTCGGAGCGACTTGCATTGACTTCCATTATGTGAAGTCCGTGCAAGTCGCGCCGCAGTCACGGTGCACGGCGACTTCAGGTCGCCCCCGAAGTCGGATCGCCATAGTGTGAACCGACACTTAGATTGTAAGCTCTAACAAGCAGGACCCTCTGATTCCTACTGCATTAAAGTGTATTATGTTTGTACTGTCTACCCTCAAGTTGTAAAGCGCTGCGTAAACTGTCGGCGCTATATAAATCCTATATAATAATAATAATCCCAAAGATGTTCTATCAGGTTGAGGTCAGGACAGTGCAGGCCAGTCAAGTTCCTCCACCCCAAACTCCCCCAACCATGTCTTCATGAACCTTGCTTTGTGCACTGGTGTGCAGTCATATTGGAACAGGAAGGGGCCATCCCCAAACTCCTCCCACAAAGTTGAAATTGTCCAAAATGTCTTGGTATGCTGACGCCTTAAGAGTTCCCTTCACTGGAACTAAGGGACCAAGCCCAACCCCTGAAAAACAACCCCACACCATAATCCCCCCTCCACCAAATGATTTGAATCAGCCCACAAATCAAGGTCCATAAAGACATGGATGAGTGAGTTTGGGGAGGAGGAACTTGACTGGTCCTGACCTCAACCTGATAGAACACCTTTGGGATGAATTAGAGCACAGACTGTGAGCCAGGAATTTGCGTCCACATCAGTGCATGACCTAACAAATGCGCTTCTGGAAGAATGATCAAACATTCCCATAGACACACTCCTAAACCTTGTAGACAGCCTTCCCAGAACAGTTGAAGCTGTTATAGCTACAAAGGGTGGGCCAACTCAATATTGAACCCTACGGACTAAGACTGGGATACCTTTAAAGTTCATATGTGTGTAAAGGCCGGCGTCCCAATACTTTTGACAATATTGTGTGTGTGTATATATATATATATATATATATATATATATATATATATTTTTTATATATACCCTGACTTAATCATCTGCTGCTGCATCTGTTTATTTTTTAAACATTTAATACGGACACTATATAGCATCTGCTGAAGCATGGACTGCTGAGTCCTTAAAGTTATCCATTTGGAAGCACAAAAACATTTTGTAAATCAATTTTATACAAAATTCTGGTGGTTCAAAGTTTTTTTTTTATCAAAAGGGCCCATTCACAGCATTGCAACAGGTTAATGCACACAGATTAACAAGTTACTCCATGTGCGTGTGTTACATTAAGGCAACTCATTCAAAATGTATGGACTGCCAACACACCAAAAATGGTGCATGCCCTATGGTGGTGCCAGAGCATGTCTAGCTTTGGATGTAGTGGTTCGGAGCATGTCTCAGCTTTGGATGTAGTGGTAGAGTTTTAGAACCCCCTGATTTTTATTGGTGTCTGTGGCCAGGGCTGGGACAAGGAGGGGGGGGGGGGGTCAGAAGCCCTGGGCGCATAGATCTTCTGGTGTGGGGGGTGTGTGGCTCCTTTAGGCTCAGGCAGTAAAACTAGGTGGCCATCCAAAACCTTTAGGGAAAAAGTTTTGCCAGGACAAACAGGTTAGATCCAGTGGGTGAGAAGCACCTTTCATGACATTTAGAAAGTTTAAATCCAAATCTTTATTGATCAAGAGGAACCAACACGTTTCGGGGGAATGCCTTCTCTTCCCCAGGCCTGGAGCTGTAGAGGCAGTGGGACTGGTGTTGAGATCAAATTAGGAAACTTATAATCATGCTGGATCTGAGCTTTCAGTTTGGTTGCCTTGCTGTCTGATCCGGCATCATTATAGGTTTCCTAATTGGATCTCACCACCAGTCCAGTTGCATCCAGAGCTCCGGGCCTGAGGAAGGGGAAGACAGTCCCCCCAAAACCTGCGTTGATTTCTGTTAATCAAAAAAGATTTGGACTTGAGCTTCCTAATTGTTATAGACTTTTCTAGTAGGCACTCCTCAATGCTTACCACTAAATCTTAACTGATCAAGAGAGGCCAACATGTTTCGGGGGAATGCCTTGTCCTTTTTCAGGCCTGGAGTTGTGGATGCAGTTGGACTGGTGGTGAGATCCAAAAAGGAAACTCATAACAATGCTGGATCTGAGCTTTCAGTTTGGTTGCCTTGCTGTTCGATCTAGCATCATTATAGGTTTCCTAATTGGATCTCACCACCAGTCCAGTTGCATCCAGAGCTCCGGGCCTGAAGAAGGGGGAAGACATTCCCCCCCAAAACTGCGTTGATTTCTCTTAATGAAAAAAGATTTGGACTTGAGCTTCCTAATTGTTATAGACTTATGTACTAGGCACTCCTCAACGCTTACCACTAGATCTTTATTGATCAAGAGAAGCCAACATGTTTCGGGGGAATGCCTTGTCCTTCTTCAGGCCTGGAGTTGTGGATGCAGTTGTACTGGTGGTGAGATCCAAAAAGGAAACTCATAAGGATGCTGGATCTGAGCTTTCAGTTTGGTTGCCGTGCTGTCTGATCCGGCATCATTATAGGTTTCCTAATTGGATCTCACCACCAGTCCAGTTGCATCCAGAGCTCCGGGCCTGAAGAAGGGGAAGACAGTCCCCCCAAAACTGCGTTGATTTCTGTTAATCAAAAAAGATTTGGACTTGAGCTTCCTAATTGATATAGACTTTTCTAGTAGGCACTCCTCAATGCTTACCACTAAATCTTTACTGATCAAGAGAGGCCAACATGTTTCGGGGGAATGCCTTGTCCTTCTTCAGGCCTGGAGTTGTGGATGCAGCTGGACTGGTGGTGAGATCCAAAAAGGATGCTGGATCTGAGCTTTCAGTTTTGTTGCCTTGCTGTTTGATCTAGCATCATTATAGGTTTCCTAATTGGATCTCACCACCAGTCCATTTGCATCCACAACTCCAGGCCTGAGGAAGGGCTTTGAAGGCATCTAAGACCTTTTAATGGGTTTCCAATTTTTTTTTTTTTTGGGTCTAACCCCTCAGCCCTTAGAGGGCCACCACCTCCTGAATGCCACACATTCTACCTGAATGGACCAGGGATGGAACAACTTGCTGGAATAACATTTAATGGACACACAGATCGGCATGTCAAGCCAAGATAAGACCATGGAGGGAACATTCCAAAAGCCAGAACCAAATCCATAGAAGCCAGGTCAAGATAAGATGTTGACATGTTCTTTTATTTATAGAAAACGGGTCAATTCACTAAGCCGTATTAAACCGCGTTCCTTATTTATTAAATTTTTTCTCAGCAAAAATGTTCAGTTTGCATATAATATAAATATGGTAAAGGAATGGTAAAATATGGTAAAGAAATGGTAAAATATGGTAAAGGAATGGATTTCGTTCTACAAAATGTGTATGTATATATGGAATTCAGCTTTAAGGAACAAAAGCCCATGCGATGATTTCTAAGAACTGATTTTTAGATTAAAAAAAAAAAAAATGCTGCATGCCATGAATTTAACTGGTCCATAATAACAGAAATCCTTCATTAAAAAAAAAAAAAAAAAAAAAAACAGTTGTCAAAAAAAATTTTCAATGATGTGAAAATATCGGATGTAATGCTTAGTGAATGAAACCTCTTTTAATTAAAAACAAAAAAACAAAACTGTAAGCCATGCATTTAATTGGTCCATGATATCAAACCTTATATTAAAAAAAAAAAAACAATAAAAAAAAATGCAAATGATCTGAAAATATTGCACATAATGATTAGTGAATTGACCCACTTAAAACAAAAAAAATTGCAAATGATGTTAAAATATTTCATGTAATGTTTAGTGAATTAAACCCCTTTTAATTAAAAACAAAAATAAAAAAATAAAAAAAACTGCAAGCCATAAATGTAATTGGTCCATATCATCAAACCTTTCATTAAAAAAGAACAATTAAAAAAAAAAAAAAAAGGCATATGATGTGAAAATATTGCACGCAATGATTAGTGAATTGACCCACTTAAAACGAAAAAAAATTGCAAATGATGGTAAAATATTGCATGTAATGTTTAATGAATTTTAACCCCTTTTAATTAAAAACAAAAATAAAAAAAAACAAAACTGCAAGCCATAAATGCAATTGGTCCATTTGATCAAACCTTTCATTAAAAAAGAACAATTAAAAAAAAAAAGAAAAAGTCAAATGATGTGAAAATATTGCACGCGATGATTAGTGAATTGACCCACTTTTAACAAAAAAAATTACAAATTATGTTAAAATATTGCATGTATTGCTTAGCAAATAAACCCCATTAAAATAAAAACAAAAAACAAAACTGCAAGCCATACATTTAATTGGTCCATGATATTAAAACTTTCATTAGAAAAGAACAATTTAAAAAAAAAAATTGCAATGTGAAAAATATTGCACGTAATGATTAATGATTAGTGAATTGACCTGCTTTTGACAATAAAAAAAATGAGCAAATGCTGTTCACATTTTGCACACAACACTTAGTGAAATGACATTCATTTAACTGAAAAAAAAAAAAAACAATACTGCATGCCATGAATTTAACTGGCCTATGGTATAAAACCTTTCATTGAAGGCAATTTTAAAAATTGCGTGAAAGATGTTAAAATATTGCACAGAACAGTTTGTGATTTGACACCCTTTTATCTAAAAATGAGATGAAATTCTACCCATCTCTCTGTTAAAAGCAAAAACAATTAAAAAGTGTTAAAAAGTCAAACACAATTGTTTTATCAAATGAAGAAAATCTCTATTTCACATCTATTGCCTTTCTCTATATATATATATATTTTTTTTTTCTTATCCCTAATAAAAAATACCCCCCTCTCAGCAATCATTTTTACATTTTTTTTTTTACATATTAAAATATACGATGCCTTCAGCTGTAGGCACCTATTTTTGATGGTACATAAAATATAATACTAAAGACAAAGTTTTGGTTCTTTTTAAATGTGAAATGTACTGACACTCGTTATTCCTCGCTCGTCGCTTGTTTTCGTTCAATTATTCAGTGTGCCTCAGAGTTTACCACATATAGAAAATGGCAGTTATTGTTTGTTTTCTGTCTTTTA